>NC_064283.1:36094401-36130207 GCF_019186545.1 Solanum stenotomum
TCTTTTTGAGTTTTTGGTGTAAATGGCTTTTCAAATATTTTGTTCATGTTTGTATTAACATATCTAGTTTTGTTTTCTTCCTTTGTTGCAGAGGTGCTTCCTGTAGCTGCATGTAACAAATTATTAGTTTGGGTTTTTCGGTGTTTCCCATCGTCACCTTCTAGCTCTGGAATTTTCAAGTCTTCCGATTGACTTAGCTCCGCATATTTATTGTCATGCTGCTGACTTTTCATTTGTTGTAGCTCTTTATCCAGGCTATCTACTTTTGTACAAAGCAATGTCATAGTATTGAGTATCTTTTCAATATTATTTTCTTTGTCTAGATTCGTCTGTGTAGCTTTGTCTTGAAATGTAATCTGCAATGACATTTTTGTTTGTACCTATCACTTCTATTGTAAATGTAAAATTTTGTATATTTAATACTAGTCTTCGTATTTCTTTGGTTGTTACCGAATCTTGTATCTTCCTTGTGATCCACCATTTTACCTGCGTATTATCTGTTCTTACAATAAACTTATTATATACGATATATGGTTCAAAAGCTAATAAACATTTATATAGTGCATATAATTCTTTTCTATTTATTTCCCATTTTATTTCAGGATTTGTAAATGTTCCTGAATAATATCTATAATGATGTTCTATTTTTTCTTTATCATATCTGTATTTTAGTACTCTTCCATAACTTATTTCACTTGCATCTGATTCTACTATGTATATAAATTTTTTATTTTCGTTTGGAAAATATAATTTAGGTAATCTCTTACATAATAATTTTATTTTTTGTATTTGTTCTTGGTCTTTTTTGTCAAAATAATATTCTACATCTTTCTTTAGTATTTTATGTAAAGGTTTAAGATTTTCTGCTAAATTAGGTATATATTCCCTTACCTGGTTTACTAATCCTAAAAATGATTGTAATTTCTTTTTCGTTTCTATTTGTTCTTCAGAATTTATTATTTTTTGTACTATGTGATTTTGCATTTTTATACCATTCTTATCTCTCTGTATTCCTAAAAATTCTATTTGAGTTTTCATTATTTCTGCCTTTTTCTTACTCAAACTTATTCCTGAGTGTGTTATAATATGTATAAATTTTTCTAGTAATCGTATATGATCTTCTTCTGTTTGTGAATATAACAATATATCATCTATGTATACTATACAATTTTCTAGTTGATTAAAGTAATTATCCATAAAATGTTGGTATCTAGCTGGTGCATTTTTATATCCAAAAGGTAGTACGTTTCATTCATCGAATCCTTGGGGTACTGTAAAAGCTGTTAATTTTTTAGATTCTTCTTCTAACTTTAGATGATAAAATCCTGATTTACAATCAAATTTACTAAAATAATTGTATCCTTGTATTTGTCTTACTTTTAATACTTTGTTTGGTATGGGGTAATTATATGTTTTTATTTTTGCATTTAGATTTCTATAGTCAATAACCATACGACTTTTACCTCTTTTTTGTTCGCTGTGTTTATTTACTGTGAATGTTGGACTTGTATGTTTACTATTACTTTCTTGAATATATTTGTTTTCTAATAGTTCTTTTATATGCATTTTAAATTCTTTTAGATCTTCAAAATTATATTTCAATGGCTTTTGGGTTATTATACTATTTTCATCAATTAGTTCAATTTTTACTTTTGTTTTGTGTTTTTCCCATCCTTTTAAGGGATCTTCACTATATAACATATCTAATTTTTTTTGAATTATTTTTAACTTATCTATTGAAAATATTGTTAATTCTATATTGTGGGTACTTTCTTTAATATGTTCTAATTTTTGAGTGATTTTTTCACTTCCTCTAATCCATGGTGTAGACTTTCTATTTTTATTATTTACTCTTTTTGCTCGTATTTTTTGCTTACGTGGTGTGGTAAGCCACCAATGTGTTTTCGTTATTATGTGAGGGTATAGTTTTTCTAAAAACGGCATTCCTAAAAGCATATCTTTATTTATAAATTCATAACTATATATATCTTCGATAGTTAATATTTTATCCCATATTTGTAACTTTATATTTTTTGCTTTATATGTAATCATACTTCCTTTATTATTAAATCCTGTTACGACTATAGGTATTTTTAATTTCTCCCATTTTTCGTCTAGTAGACAATTATGTTTACACATATTTGCTTCTGCTCCTGTATCTAACATTGGAGTGTAATATCTGTTATAGTAATTTTCTACTATTATTTTCGCAAGTATATAAACTTTCATATTGCTCTTTTAATTATGACCTTTTTATTTTTATAAGTTATAATTAATTGCGTATTTTCTAGATTATACGGTTTCATTTCTTCTAACCATTTTATTCCTAATGTTATATTATCTCCTTGGTATATTTTAAATGTTATTGATATAATTATTCCTCCTATTATCACTTCTTTTTGAGTTGTTTCTTCTATATATGATAATTCTTTTGGTAATTCTGGGCATACTTGTTCTTTAACAATTATTTCTTCTTCTGATACTAGTTCTCTTGGTATATAATTTTCTTCCTGTCCAGTATTTATTATGATAATATATTTTCTTTGTTCTATTATTCCAGTTATATAGTATTGATATGGTTCAATTTCTTTTATCATTTGATATTCTACTGATTTCCTTGAGGGTTGAGATGTATCAACATCTTTATCTATATTTTTTTTATCCTTTTTGATGTACTTATTCTGTCACTTACTATTTCGAGATCTTCTTCTATGTCTATTTCTTTATAACTATAATCATTATTATCTATTACTGTAACAATTTTCTCAAAAGGGTTTTCTATTTTTATTTTATTTATCTTATTTGTTGCTGTTATCTTATGTTTTGTTGTTAGTACATATAGATTTTTACAGCGAGCTGTAAATATTTTACTTCCTGGGGCTAACTCTATTCCTGACATTTTCCAATATAATACTAATGATTTATCTATATTCCTATCTTCTATTGCTATTGAATAATTAACACTTATTATAAATTTGAATTTTTGGTATATTAAATTTCCTTTTACTGCACTTATTATGCGTTTTTCTATTTGTTCAACTATCCTGTCATCTGCCAAATATATTTCTATTGGTGTATCTATTCCTTCTCTAAAACAAGCTTTTATTAATATCTCTGTACCGCCTAAGTGTACGTATTTTATAGGGTCTTTAGCTTTAATTTCTTGTATTTCTTTATTTATTATTCGTTTGTTTATTATAGGTATTCTTGCTTTTCCTTTTGTGTATTTACAATCTATTATATGTTCTTTTTGACTTACTACATAATATTCCTCTTTTTGCCTTTTAAATATATTTCTTAGTACTGGTATTTTGAATATTTTTTCTACACTGAGATCTAATTCTTTTCCTTTTATCTGTTCAAATATATTGATATCAAATATTACTTTTTGTTTGTAGATTCTTCATTTGTATACTCTTCTTTATTTATTATTTGTACTTCTTTTTCAGTCATCATTATAGTCTTCTTCTATTTCATTTTCAGATAGTTTGTTCTCAAATTCATATATGCTATCATCACTTTCTGGTTCATAATCTATATATTCTATTTGTGTATATCTTTCATCATTAATTATTATTTCATATATTTGTTTTTTCTTTGGATCTTTAGGTAGTTTACAATCTTTAGCTAGATGTCCTAGTTTTCCGCAATTATAACATGTACATTCTGTTATTTTCTTCTTTGGTCTAAAAGGTCTTTTTGCTTTAGTATTTTTTATATAATATCTTCTTCTTGGTCTTTTATACTTATATTGAGATTTATATTTTTTATATTTTCCTGGTTTTTTATATTTCTTTTTATAATAATTATCACTACATCCAAATTGAGGTGCTATCTTATCTTTACAACATGCTAGGTTTTTAATTATTGTTTTTTCCATTTTTATCTCTTCTCTATATTTTTCACATATTTTTGAATACCATTTTTGTAAATATCTTATTCTTGCTCCAAGTGTATCTTGTAATCCTGCTTCATTCCAGTCTTTTATTATTTTAGAACTAAATGGTTCTGGTAATTTTGTAAAATATAATTTTCTTATTTCTTTTGCTTCTTCTGTATTATATGTTCCTTTATAATAATAATCTCTAAATACACATGTATATTCTTCTATATAACACATATTACATATTGCTAATTTTAAACATTAAATTCCTATTTAATTGTTTCTCTTTATTTTGTTCTTCTACTTCTGTAGTTGTGCTACTGATTCATATTTTATAGCTATTTCATATTTATTTAATATGTCAATTTGTGTAGTTGCAATTTCGCCATCTATTTTCTTATTATTTCTTAATGTTTTTATACTTTCTTCTGCTAAATTTTGTAACCATAATTTTACTGTTCTTATAAGTGTTCTTTCTATATATCCTGGTACTTCTGTCATTCCAATTTTGTTATCTATCAGTTGTTTTGATATATATCCTACCCATAGTTGTATTGTTTTGTTTATATCAGTTACACAATCTAAATCTAAAAAACCATTATTTCGGGATGTTGTAGATGGTGTCCATTTTTTGTTTAATCTTTTATTCCATAAACTATCATATCTATCAAATTCTTCATAACTAACTGTGTAGTAATTAGGACTTAGTGTTTTTGGGTTTTTTACTTCAGGTGTGCTTGTACTTGTTTTATTTTTTATTTCTTCCGTATTTATTTCTATTGTATTATTGATTATTTCGGTTTCTCCTATTTTTTCTAATATTTCCGTATATGTTTCACTTATATCTGAACCTTGTTCTGAGCAATTTTCATCTATATCAACATTATCAATGCTTATATCTGGGTTTTCTTCTTCTTTAGTTAATTGTTTTTAAAATTTTTCTATCTCCATTTTTAATTCTGTTTCTATTTCTTTTTCTTTTTGTCTGGCCATATATAATTCTTTAAGCATGGTTTATTCTTTTTCTAAGGCAATTATTTTATCAGTTTTTACTTCTTCAATCTGCTGTATTTCTAATTTTGCTTGTTGTTTTATCGTATCTATTTCTTTTTTCCTATATATTTCTTCATTTTCTCTAGTTATTCTTACCATTGCAGTTAGACTATCTTCTAATCTTACTGTTTCCCTTTCTATCATTAAATATAGATTTTCACCTATTTTTTTTTATACATTCTTCCTAAGTTTGAAAATATTATTTTTATTTTTAATCCTTCTGGATTTTCCTAGGTTTTTTCTTCTATAGTAAATTCTTCCTTATTAATTTTAAATTGTGCTTTAATTTATACTCAATTTTCTGTATTTCTAGTTGTAGTTTAAATATTGCTTTTCTTTGAGCTAGCAAAGACTTTTGGCATACTCCTGCATATAAGTTGTATTGTAGCCTTTCTTGTTTATGTTTTAACTCTTGTCTGTTTAATATTATTGTTCTAATTAATTTAAATCTATGATTTTCTTTATTATCCATATTTATTTACTACTTGGCTCTGATACTAAATTGGGGGAGGGGGGGGGGGTCCCTATTTTATAGGTTAATTCGTTCATAATACATTTTTTCTAAAGGTATTAATCTTATAATTTCTTTTATGTTTTCCAATATATATTCTATATATTGTATGTCGTGAGTTTGTTGGAATGTTTCTATGTTTTCTTTTATTAAATTACTTAATAAAGTAATATCTATTATAGTTTGTTGCCAATATTCCAAGTATTCTTGATTTATCATTAATCCGAATAATGTATTTCTAAATCACTTAAATTAAAGTCTAAGATTTCATTATTTATCCTATCTATCTCATCTATCTCATACCATATCTGGTTTATTAATTCTTCTTCTTCTTCTTCAAATATCTTTTCCCATATTATCCTTCTTAGATCTATGACTTTTATATTTTCAAGTATATACAGGATTAATGTTTTATATGTTAATAACATTTCATCATGTAAATAGGACATAACAATTTTAATACAATTCCCTTATATCATAATTTTGACGAATATTATTCAAACCCTTGATCCCCATTCCCAAATTAGGGCTTTTTCCACCATAATTTCGAGATCAAAACCCTCCCCCATCTATAATTACCAATTAGTTAATGTTTTACGGATCAAAAAATGGATTCGCGGGGGTTAAAACCTTACCTTTAGCCTCAAGAATTGTGAATAACTCTCAAGAAAACAACTAGGGTTATTCCTTAGCTCTCAATATCGAAAAGTGCAGAATGAAACGTTTTTGGGGTTTATTTCCGATTTAATTTGGGAATTTCCTGCCATAGCGATACTCGCCCTGCTATAGCGGCCCAGCCCTGGTGGGAAAATCCCACCTTAGCTACTTGCACAGAACCAGTGAGCAAAATTAAGAATTCCAATATCCCCATTTCACAACACACCTTCAACCAATGACACTCAGAAACTCCTCTCTCACGCTAAGATCGATTTTGGGAGTTCTACTCATCCGAATTTGATTTCGTAAAGTCGTACATGTTCTTTAACGTCTTAGCTATCTACTCATGTTATCAAAATCATAATTAAATCACCCATTTGTTACCAGATTCCTCTAGACCTTACTGACTCCGATTTCATCCAAAATTGGACTAGGTTGGGAAATTCCAAGTTACTACGAAAAAGTTTTCCGGCCCAAAATTTTCCCCGTTAGCTTTTCTATAATGACAGGAACCGGTCATTACAATAGATACCAATTAACCCATCACTTGTCCCCGAGTAATAACTTAGGAAAAATAGGCTAAGGAAAGAGTGGAGTAGTACCTGAATTGACGAAGAACTAGGGATACTTATCTCACATGTTGTTCTTGGTTTCCCAAGTAGCTTCCTCAACTGGACGATGCTTCAATTAAACTTTCACGGACTTAATCTCCTTGGTCCTCAGCTTACACACAACACGATTAAGAGTTGCAATCGAATCCTCCTCATATTGGAGGTCTTTGTCTAACACAATTGACTCCCATTTGATGATGTAATCCCCGTCACCATAATACTCTTCCACATGGACACATGAAACACCAGATGAACTCCCAATAGGTTAGTAGGTAAAGCCAATCTATACGCCACTTGCCCTACACATTTGAGAACCTCAAAGGGACAAATGTATCGCAAACTTAGCTTGCCCTTCTTGCCAAATTTCAACGCCCCTTTCATGGGTAATACCTTAAGAAGAACATTCTCAAAAGTCTGAAATGTCATGTATCTTACCTTATGATCCGCATACTTCTTATGTCTACTCTGGGCTGCTAGAAGCTTAGCTTGAATACTCGTCGCCTTATCTTGAGCATCCTTCACTAAATCAACCCCCAAAGGTTTCATATCTTTAGCCTCGAACCACCCTATGGGTGATCTACACCCCCTCCCATAAAGTTCCTCAAACGGTGCCATATCTATGATAGAGTAATAACTATTATTATAGGAGAACTCACTCAAGGGTACTTATCCCAATGCCCGACAAAATCAATCACAGTTGCCCTAAATAGGTCTTCTAATACTTGAATAGTCCTGTCTGACTGTCCATCCGTCTGTGGATGGAACGTTGTACTAAAAGTAAGTTGTATGCCCAATTCATCATGTAACTTCCTCCAAAACTTGGAGGTAAACTGCGTACCATGGTCTTAGTTGATAGAAAGGGGCACCCCATGAAACCTCGCTATCTCTTTCACATAAACCTTAGCCAATTGTTCAATATTAAAATCTATTCTTACTAGCATAAAATGGGTTGACTTAGTCAATCTGTCAACCACTATCCAAATAAAATCAAACTTTCCCAAAGTCTTGGGAAGACCAACTACAAAATCCATGGCTATCCTTTCCCACTTCCATTTCGGAATGGGCATTCTCTTAAGCAAACATGTAGGCCTTTGATGTTCATATTTTATTTGTTGGCAATTATGACACTTAGGCACAAACTCTGCTATATCCTTCTTCATTCCTGGCCACCAATAAATTGGCTTAAGATCTCAGTATATCTTGGTCACACCTGGATGAAAGGAATATGGTGAACCATGGGATTCTGTCAACAATTTTTGAATCAAGTCATCAACTCTAGGAACACAAATCCTTCCTTTAAAATTGAGGACACCTTCCGCATCAAGAGTGGTATCTTGTGCCTTACCAATCACAGTCTTCTTCTTAAGCTCATTCAAATTTTCATCCTTAAATTGTTTGGCCTTGGTCTCCTCAATGAATGTGGCACTTTACTTCAATGCTAGCTAGCACCCCATCTTTCTCTGAGATGCCTAACTACATGAACTTAGACTCTAAGGTTTGAATTTCCTTAGCCAAAGGTTGCTTGGATGCACTCAAGCAAGCGAGAGTACCCATACTAACCGATTTGCGACTCAAAGCATCTGCCACTACATTAGCCTTACCCGGATTGGATTGAATGGTGACATCATAATCCTTAAGTAACTCCATCTACCTTCGTTGTCTGAAATTCAGATCCTTTTGAGTGAAAACATGCTGCAAACTATGATGATCCGTAAAAACCTCACACTTAACACCATAGAGGAAATGCCGCTAGATCTTAAGAGCGAACATTACCGCTGCCAACTCCAAATCACTTGTTGGGTAATTCCTCTCATGCACCTTCAATTGACGCGAAACATAAGCTATAACATTCTTATCCTGCATCAACACAGAACCCAAACCCTAATGTGAAGCATCACAATAGACAATAAAATCTTTACCTTCAATCGGTAATGTTAGAATAGATGCGGTGGTCAAAAGATTCATGATCTTTTGGAAGCTCTCCTCACATTGTTTAGTCCATTCATATGGTACCTCCTTTTTGGTAAAATTTGTCAAGTGAGTGGCAATAGAAGTAACGTTCTTCACAAATCGACGATAATAGCTAGCAAGCCCAACAAAACTCCTAACTTTGGTCACAGAGCTAGGCCGAACTGAAATTTTAACCGCCTCAATCTTTTGGGGATCTACCATTAGCCCTACTTTTGAAACTACATTCCCAAAAATGCAACCTAAGTCAACCAAAATTCGCACTTAGAAAATTTTGCATAAAACCTTTGTTTCCCAAGAACACCCAAAACAATACGAAGATGGTCGACATGCTCTTCTTCACTTTTCGAATAGACCAAAATGTCGTAAATAAAGACTATAACAAACGAATAAAGAAATGGTTTGAAAACCCCATTCATTGAACTCATAAAAGTTGCGGGTGCATTAGTCAACCTAAATGACATAAAAAGAAACTCGTAGTGCCCATAACGGGTTCTAAACGCCGTCTTTGGCAAATCGTCATGCCTAATCTTTAAGTGATGGTAACCAGACCTTAGATCAATCTTAGAAAAAATTGATGCACCTTGCAATTGGTCAAAAAGATCATCTATTCGAGGTAATGGGTACCTGTTTCGAATGGTGACCCTATTCAATTGCCGGTAATCTATTCATATCCTCATACTACCATTTTTTTCTTAACAAACAAAACCAGAGCACCCCACGAGGAAGCACTAGGGTGAATAAATCCCTTATCAAGAAGTTCTTAGATTTGACCCTTGAGCTCTCTTAATTTTCCCGGAGCCATGCGGTATAGGGGATGTAAATTGGACAAGTACCAGGCTTTAAATCAATGCATAAATCTATATCTCTATCCGGAGGCATACCAGACAAATCCACAGCAAACACTTCTCTAAATTTTGACACCATATGAATAGACTTAATAGATAGAGACTAGACCTCAACATCCCGAATATGAGCTAAGTAAGCCAAACAACGCTGCCCTACCAGTTTTCTAGCCCGAATGAAGGATATGATTTTAGCTTACTTAGGCTTGTCCACCCTTTCCCACTCTAATTTTTCCCTTCCTGGAATTTATAGAGTCACAGACTTAGTATTTCAATTAAGCACAACATAATAAGGGGACAACAAAGTCGTGCCTAACATTATATCAAAGTCAGTCATATAAAAAATCACCAAATCAGCCCAAGTCTGAAAACCCATAAACAAATTAGGACAAGCATGATAGACGTGGGTGACTATGATAGACTTTCCAACTGGGGTAGAAACATGGATGGGGGCATCAAGTATATCACAAATCATAGCAAATACTAAGGCAAAATGCACGGACACATATGAATAAATAGAATCCGGATCAAATAACACATTAGCCATCTGGTCGCAGAAAAGAATAGTACATGTGATCACTGCGTCGAACGCCTCTGCCTCGGTCTTGCTTGGAAAAGCATAACAGTGAGCCCTATCATAGTGACGGGCGACTTCCCTGCCTGGCTGCACTGTACCTCTGCCTGCGTTACCATTTCCCCTACCTATGCGACCTCGTTGATTTCCTTTTCGCCCACCTTATGGACGCCCTCGACAATTATGCCATTCCCCACGGGTATCACTGCTCTAGTCTGCTGCTTCACGGAATTCATCATACGCGGGTGGGGACAGTCTCTCCTCATATGCCTAGGTTCTCCACAGTTATAGCAAGTACTATTAAAAGATGGCCTGCTGCCCGCTGAAGGCGAGGCTCCCTGGCTATCTTGAATTAAATTCTGAGGTGGAGTTCTGGAATAATTACCTATAGAGGCAGGCATAGCAGACTAAATTGGCCGGGTTGCAAGTGTTGGACTCCCTAAACCTCTGGAGTAAGATCCCTGAATTTTTGGCTTTCTTAGCCAATACCTTGGTCTGACTGTCTCGCCTCACCCCCTTCACTTTCTTCACAAAATATGTTACCTCACTGAAGCTTTTCCCTATACAGGTCTTATGAATAGATAATACATGCAACTTAGAATTTAGTCCCTTCATAAATAAGTGGATCCTCTCTTCCTCAGTAGTCACCAACTGCGTAGCATATCTAGACAAGGCATGGAACTTGGCATCATAAGCAGCCACAGTTATACCACCTTGCTCCAAGGCCATGAACTCATCCTTCTTATGATCTCTTAAAGTCTGAGGCACATACTTCTCTAAGAACATAGCATGAAACTGGGTCCAAGTAAGTGGAGGTAAAACTAAAGATTTGCATTCCACATAAGCTCTCCAACACTGCTTAGCCTCAACTTGAAGCCAAAAAGTCACAAACATAACCCCACGCTGATGGACAATTCTCAACTTATGAAGCCTCTCATAGCTATCTAAGATGTACTCATATGCATCCTCACTCTCAAAACCTTGGAACACAAATAATTTCAACTTCAAGAACATAGTCAACATCTCATGCTAATTACGAGTCATAACAGGAACCACTAAAGGACGGAAGAAGGCATCATTACCTCCAGTTCCACCCACATTGGGGACAGTGATAGCGATAAGGGGATTGGTGGGAGCACGAGTTACTTGAACAGAGGGATGCACTCTAGGACCAACCAATCCTTTCAAGAACGCCATGATATAGTGAGCTAACACTGGTCTAAAGAAGGAATACATGTAATCTTAGCCTGCACTTCTTCTTTTTGTCCAACATTTTCTTCATTCTCAACCTCGATATTCTTTTCTACCTCTTCATGATGCACATGAAGAGCCTCATTCCTCAGAGCATTTTCAATTGGTGCTCCGTCCCTAGTAGATGCCACCCTTCCTCGATCACTACCGCTAGTTCTTCCTCTACCCCTGCCTCGACCGTGACCTCATAATGCGAATTCCTCAGCTGGCACGTTGACAGGATCTACGGGCCTGACACCGTTGAACCTGGTGTTAACCATCTGCGGACAGAAGAGTGAAGAAGGTAAGATACCAATTTGAATCGCTAGATACAAATTGGAATCAAGTTATAGCACGAAAGGAGACAAAATAGAGTAGAGAGATTTCCTAAAGTCCTATAACCTCTCGAAGAAAAGTACAAACATCTCTGTGACATTCCGCCAGACTCTACTAGACTCATTTTGGTGTATTGAGATCAACGAACCTAAGCTCTGATACAAACTTTGTCATGACCTAGACCATCGTGATTGGGACCCATACTAACCCTCCTGTGGGAGAACCATTAATATTAATTAGCTAACCAAGAAAAACACAACTTAATCTAAACTAAGACATTTAAAGTTACAGAAGCAGGTTTAAATGCTAAAGGAAAAATAGATTTCCCATAAACTCCAAAAGTCTTATCAAGAAGGGGTGCAACCCCACCTAACATAAGAAGTCTAAAGAACTAGTCTAAGTCCGTAATATGGACATAAACAGAAAGAGAACTCATGGCAGCCTGGAAGAACTAGATCACCCTTGAATTCGAACGATCGCTGATCTTCTAAACGAAGTCTGTCATTAGCTGCTTGAAGATGACAAGTACTCAACATAGAAAGAGCAAGTGCAGTAGTAGTACACAATCATTGTGTACTGGTAGGATCACGGGGCTATCCCACTAAGTGCAACATATATAATTCAATACAATATAGTAATAACATCCATACACAGAACATATACATTATCAACATCATTTACGAACAACGTACAATTTCACAGTTCTCAAATATACATTTATGTCAAGTCAATGGTCCTCTCATGGAACCCAAACACAAACTGTTAGCCTACCGGTACGTGGTACCCGATCCAATGTTTATTGCAGAATGAGGCAACCGATCCCATGTTTATGCAGGAATGTGCCAACCGATCTATGTTAGTGTGTCGAAACGCAACACCCGATCTATTCAACAAGCCAAAATCAAAATCAAAAGTATATCCTTAAAAATAATACAATCAGTTCACGATTCATGACATTCATTATTCATCTATCCTCATTTACAATTAGTGTGATCAATAATGCAACAATTTCATACATAAATTTATTATAATGAAGCAAGAACAAACATACATTGCACAAATGAAATCACAACCATTACCTACCTTAAACAAAGCTTGAATCCCGTAAGAAACTTGATTCTTCCCTTTCCAAATTCGTTTTGCTTGTTCTTGCTTCATTATAATACATATATTTATGCGAATGTTGCATTTTTTATGATCAATAAACAACACCTAATTACCCAGATTATATCAGTAATATCAATCCTAGGTGAATCCCTTGATCCCCATACCCAAATTAGGGCTTTTTCCACCATAATTTCCAGATCAAAACCCTCCCTTGTCGATAATTACCCATAAGTTTACATTCTATGGATCGAAAAATGGATTTGGGGGGGGGGGGGGGGCTTAAAACCTTACCTTTAGCCTCATGAATGGTGAAAAACTGTCAAGAAAACACATGGGGTCGTTCCTTAGCTCTCAAAGTCGAAAAGTTCAAACTAAAATGTTTTAGGGGTTTATTTCTAATTTAATTCGCGACTCTCCCACCACAGGGGTAATCGCCCTGCTACAGTGGCCCCACCTTGGCGGGAAAATCCCGCCTTAGCGGCTTGCACAAAACCAGTGAGCAAAATTAAGAATTCCAATATCCCCATTTCACAACACACCTTCAACCAATGACACTCAGAAACTACCCTCTCACACTAAGATCGATTTCAGGAGTTCTACTCACCCGAATTCAATTTCGTAAAGTTGTACGAGTTCTTGAACATCTTAGATATATACTCATGTGATCAAAATCATAATTAAATCACCCAGTTGTTACCAGATTTCTCTGGACCTTACTGCCTCCAATTTCGTCCAAATCTAGACTAGGTTGGGAAATTTCAAGTTACTATGAAAAAGTTTTTAAGGCCCAAAATTTTCCCCGTTGGCTTTTCTATAACGACGAGAACCGGTCGTTACAATCACTTGAATGCATTCCTTAAGAAATATTAGTGAGTTCTTTTTACAAACCTCTTGAAATAGATCTTTTCGTCAATTTTGTATGTGATCTCATAACTATGTGCATCTAGAAACATCATCCTGAAATTATTTAAGCCTAATCACCATAATTAAAGGTGACGTATCCGTATATTTTTTCAAGAACTATTCTTATCCTAAAATATATGAATTACATATATTTTTTTTAATTTGGTATATCAATTAATAAGTTCAAAATCATATTTTTACCATCAAAGCGCAATTGTATGTGATCTCCTAACAATGTACATCTAATAACTTTATCCTAAAATATATTTAATAATAATTACCAAAATTTAAGTTGACATTTCTATAAATTTTTCAAAAGTCATTCTTATCATAAAAGATATTAGTAATTCTGAAGATGGTATGTCAATTAATAAGTCCACAAAAAGATTTTACTATAAAAGCTGAATGCAATTTCTTTCATAACAACCATCAAGAAAAATATATTTTTTTACATAGTATATTCCATCTTAAGCAAGGTTCTACTTTTTAACTTTATATTACAAGATTTTTTAATGACTGACTGTATGCATGAGTGATTTTCATGAGATTATTTACTATTGTAAACTAATTATTATTTTGATTTTATTTTATTTGTAGCTAAAATGAATACTTTCATCAAATAATAACAAGTTTAACAAGAAGAAAGTCGTGTTCATAATGTGAGGAAAAGGACCGGGAAAATCTTGTCTCTCTGTTGACCTTGCCACCCATTTTTGAGGAGTAATAATCAACTCATACAAAATGCAAGTATATAAGGGACGTGAAATTGTTACAAACAAGATACCACAAACTAAGAAACAAGGTGTACGCACTATTTGTTAGGTATATATATTTATTTCCAATAATATTTATATCAAATGACTACCTAGATAATTTAATAGTAGTAATTATAGATTCCAGTGGAGAATATACTTTACTATTAAAAAATTATTTATTAAAATTCTGAGAAATTTAATTTCATCACATTTTCTTAGGTGAAATTTAGCCAGATTCCGACTTGACAGCTGAAGATTTTTGTTTGCAAGCCATTGTCTACATAGAAATATTTTTGAAGACTTAACGTGTTCCAATTATTGTTGGAAGGTCAAATTCATATTTTAAAAAACTTGTGGAAGACCCTGTGTTCATGTTCAAATATAAGTATGATACTTGCTTTATTTGGATTGAGGTATAGCAATCAGTCATGAATGGTAGAGTTGACATGAGGGTTGATCAAATGGTTAATGAAGGTAATTTTTGTAATTGTTTTATATATCAATCAAGATATAATCATGCATCTAGCTAAAACCTTTTTTTTATATAATTTTCCTAATAATATTTTTGGTTATCAAATCTATGTTACACTAAATAAAACTCTTCTTAAATTTATGTTGCATGCAGGGCTAGTGGATGAGGTGCGACAAATATTCATTCCAGATGCAGATTACACCAAGGAATCTGATGGTCCATTGGTGTCCATGAAATGGACATATAGTTAAGAGAAGAAACAAATATAGACGAAGATGATGAATCAAAGAAGATAATTCTGCAATCTCCAATTGCGAATATCAAGCGTAGTACTCGTTTATTAATTTTTCACCAACTTGACAAGATTCAACGGTTAATAAGTGAGAAAATGAGGTTGGTGCATCATATTATTGCTACTGACGTTTTCAGAGAGGTTAAGAAAGAAGGTGTTGATGAAGCATGGAGGAATATTGTATTGAAACCATGCCTTGATATTGTGAAGATATTTCTCAAAAATGATGATCACAATTTCATTATTGAGTCTACATAAACTATCATTAATTGGCATCTTGTATTATTTTTTCGCTTGGTCACTTTTGGGCCTATTTTGTACAGTTTGTATCGTACTACAGATATATATATATATATATATAAATATATAATTCTTTATATACATATTATTATTGTCTTCCCGCTTTTCTTACTTATGTTCTATTTAGATTGCGTTTTATACAAATATATATTTTAAGGTCTGATCAAGGCCAAAGCCCCAATCCCCAACCCCAAGCCCCAAATCCAAGTCTTCTATATTTAATATATAATAATATAAATGCGTACCTACACAATAACATGAGATCATTCATAATGTCAAGGTAATAGAGTGAGAAAATAAATGACCATAAATGTTCGGGAAGATTCTACCCTTAATGAATTTGAAAGAATAGAACACTTCACTCCAAATTTAAAATTGTTACATAGACAAAGAAGAGAAAATTGTAAATTTTCAATCTATCGTCAATGATCATTTAAGGAAATATATTCTACCTAATTCAATCACGTTGATAGAAGCTTGATTCAATAAAATCTTTATCTATTATTACAGGCTGCACAAGTTAATATAAATACTCGTAATTGAATTGTGAAACTCTCTCTCTCTCTTAAACTCTCTCGACGCAAGTTAGGTAAGCTAACGTGCGCCACACCTGAGAATGCCGAGACGATGGGGGAAGAAGATTACCACGATTATCGAAGATAAAACAAGAAAGATTCAGCTAGCAAAAGCCTAGGATTTGGTAGGGAAAGATGCTTGGGTTTCAATCGAGCAGCAGCCTTCATTATCGGGTACCAAAACCCCAAATCAGAATGCTAAAACCCCGACCCAAATTAATGCATTTACACCGGACATGACATATGTAGGGAGTATGAGTGAGATTACAAGCCATTCCAATGATAAGATAGGTTCGGAATTGAGGAAAACGCAAGAGGGAGTATGTCAATGGGACGAAGAAGTTGGTCGAAGAGGTACCGGAGAAGAAGTGGGCGAACCTTCAAAGGAAATAGACTCGTAGCTCAAGGGATGACACTTCAATATGTGGCATCGCTTGTGCGGAATGGTGAAACTGTGGTGAAATTGTGCAAAATAGAGGTGGAGCTGGAAACACAAAAGTGGGAACATGCATTGATCCTTTATGTGTTGGGGGCTGAACCTACCATTGCGGCACTCAAAGGGTACACAACAGCTAACTGAAACTATATTGCAAAGCCTAAAGTTTACTATCATAATGATGGGTACTTCCTTGTGAAGTTCAATACGCTATAAGAATATGCTAAACCAAAAACCCATCATTGTGAAAAAATGGACATTTAATTTTGATTTTAATAAGGAGGTGATGTAGAAAATTCTTATATGGGTAAAATTTCCAAACTTACCATTGAATTATTGGGGTGTGCAATCACTAAGTAAAATTGGGAGCGGATTGGGAATTGCAATATATGATGATGAGTGTACCGCGCAGGTAGATAGAATCTCTTATGCTAGACTGCTCACTGAGATGGATATCACCAGAACCTTACCTATGGAGTTAAAAGTAGAGGATCCTAATGGTAGAAGCTTCACGCAGGTGGTTCAATATGAGTGGGTACCACTCTATTGTTCTTCTTGTCTGACATAGGACATACATGTCAACATAAAGATGATGCAACGACTAAGGCCAAGCCTAAACATGGCAAACAAAGAATGGAGTGGAAACAACATGTGAATAAACAAGCAGCAGAGGAGGAACTATGAGAGAATCTTGTGGGCAACAGTGATAACCAACAAGAAGTCATATGTGATCAAAGGCATGGTAAAGGGCTGGCTGTTAAGGGGGAAGAATTACCAATTGAGCCAATGGAATGAAGTGAGGGGTAAATCTAGAGCTAAAATTGGGATGCATTAGGATATGAACCAATTAATCATTTCAAATGATTTCAGTGTGTTCCATGCACATGATACAAGGTCTGTGGCAGCAGGAGGTAGGGAAAAAGGTGGCACCAATGGAGGGATAGGGAGTATTCTAAATCCTCAATAAATGTAGTTACCAGCTTGGAATGTTAGGGGTATGAATAAAGTTCATAAGCTAAAGGAAGTCAAACTTTTTATTCGAACAAATAATGTTAGTATCATAGCTCTTCTTGAACACAATATTAAAGATCATCAAACAACTAAAGTTTTAAAAGCAATTGCACCAGGGTGGACATGAACAAACAATTATCTCTGCAACAATAAGGGGAGAATATGGATTTTATGGGATCCTTAAGTTATTGAATGTGAACCATTAATAATTGATGAACAGTTTATTCACTCAGAAGTGAGGATCAAATCCTTGAATAGTAAGTTCTTCTATACTACTATTTATGGGTTGCATACTATTGAGGCTAGAAGAAGTATGTGGGGAAAACTTAGGAATATTAATTCAGGACAGCAGGAATCATGGATAGATATGGGGGACAATAATGCTATTCAGATAGGATGGTTGGAGCTACAGTCAAGGAAGGTGAAATTAAGGATTTTGAATCATTTCTTGTTGACACAGGCATGACAATATTAAGACATAATGGAAGGGAGTTTACTTGGACTAATGGGCACACTTATAGCAAAATTGACTGGACTTTGGTGAATGCTAAATGGATACTTGATATGTAGTCCCCAGAAGGGAAGTTACCGAATCCAGGATGCTCTGATCTTTCTCCTCTTTCCATTATGATGTTTGCGTAATCAAGACACAACTTCAGATACAAGTGTTTATGATCGTACAATAGTTTAGTAACCCAACAAAGGGTTGAGGTCGAGTCCCAAGGTAGTGGGCATAAGAATTAGTGGTTAAGTGCAAAAATTATTAAAGCTAATCGTAGCTAAAGACTTTGGCGAATAAAAACATAACAAATTAAAAAGGGTGACGCAAGCGTCAAGTATCAAATGGGGGTTTGTAAGCAAAAGACAACTAAAACAGTGAAAATAAGGAAAAATACAAGTTTGGAGACAGGATTCTTGGGATGTGATAGGAATTCGGTGGAGGAACCATAGGGAGTGCAGTGGTGAGTGGAGGTTCCTGAGCTGGCACTAAATTTGTTGTTTGAGGAGCTGCAGCTGATGAAACCCTGGTGGATATGGGTTGAGGTCTATCTCGTAGCCTATTTTGTCGGTGAATTAAGGGTTGATCATCTTCAGGATCAGACCGCTAAATTTGGGTCTCAATAGCTACTCATTTCTTTGCTATATGCTTCTTTCGTTTGCCTTTATCTCCCGGTGGGAGATCTTGCTTTCTTTTCTGTGAAGGACGTAATCCTCCTTCATTTATCGTAATGCCCTTTGACTTTTTCTAAGGTGACTCAGTTAGATTGGTGCATACCTTATCTGCAAAATATCGAGAAGAAACTCAAATGCAAGCACATAAAAGTTATTGCAGACATACTAGCCGATCCATTCGCCGAGTCGTCCAACTTCTTTGGCGAGCTAAGTCGAGCTCACCGAAGGGATTGGCTCAATAATTAAGGCAAGTCAGCGATAAGAGAGTCCTTTCGGTGAATCGCTGATTACTTTCAGCGAGCAAGGGTTTGTCCGCCGAAAGTTTCAGTGCATAAGGGTCTTAGGGGTATAAATACAAAGCGATAAAGAGTACTTTCGGCAAGTCGTGGAGTGCCTTCGGTGAACTCAGGCATCTCACCGGAAGTTACAGACTCAAACCACAAATTTGACATGAAATTAAATGCGAGATGAAGAAATTGGCGAACCGCCGAGTGATTCGGTGAGCTCAACTCAGCTTGCCGAATGACCCAACGTGCCCATTTTCAACCCACCTTTTTGAATTCAATTCTGCAGCCCCCCAAAATTGAAATCAAAGCACACACTAATGGAATTCAAACAAGATCTATAATACCCATCACCTCGGAATACTCAAACTTCTCCCGAATTTGCCAAATTTGGCCATTTTGACTATATTTGCTCTTAAGAGTGGTGTCAGCCGCTCTATCATTGCGCAAGTTTTTGACATTTAGCACAAACGCGGGCTACTTGGACTACACCCAATCAATTGAACCACACACAATCACAACCCAATGAGATTTTATTCAATTATAATCACAACAAATATGGGCATTTGACGATCAAAGAACCACGGGAAAGATTTTCAAATTGAAATAGGCATGTAAACATTATAATTATAGCAGAGAGGCCCAGCACACATCAATACGATACTATTATTGCAAAAGAGTTCAAATTTTCAACAAAAAACTCGGGGTTTTAGGACTAACCTTTAATGCCGATTGAAATGCGATTGAAAAGTTACGCGGTAAAGTAATACAACTCCGAGCACAAATCAACAAACTTAAATGCTAGTCAAGGGCTAAACTAAAGAAATACTACCTTAGTGTGAAATTAAGATGTTTAAGAGTGAGGAAAAGTGGAGAATTTCAAATTTGAAATTTCTTGGCCATTATAAACCATCCAATTCGCGCTTGTTCGGCGACGTTAATCACACTTGTCGATTTACTCGGTGATTCACCGAGTGATCACCTGCCTCGCCGATTGCTAAAGTTCTTTTAGTTTCTTGGGGGTTAAGTAGGCGGTCTACATCGAGGTCGTCGGCCTGGTCGGTGACGCACCGAACTGCTTCGTAAGTTCACCGAGTTTTACAGGCTCTGACTTGAACTTGAATTGAGCCAAACGGGTCAAGTCGGGCTCGCTGACCTCTTCAGCCATCCGTCGACTCACCATTTTCTCGCCAATCTGTATTTTTCATCACTTTCCTCATTCAAACATGCACCACTAACACACCATTATTTATAAAAGCAAAATAAAGCATTTAAAACCTTGGATTGCATCCCAAGAAGCGCCTTATTTAACATCGTGGCATGACGTGAGTCCTTACTCACTCCTCATTGGTTAGGTTGGTCCTACTGTTACTAGGTAACCCCAATAGTTCGTTTGACTGAAGAGGAGGCACCGCATAATTCATGAGTGTCCTGATCAACTGGATCGATCTAGAGTGAGGGCCAACTATTTGATTCAACACTTCAATACTCTCTTCCATCTCTTCCAACATTCGAACTTGTTCGGTGATCTTTTGGAGAATGATTTGGAATGTGTCCTCGACTCGATTGTTCTCCTTGTCTCCTCTCGTGAGGAGGTATGTACCTTCCTTGACTCTTACACTGGTTTTCCACCTCTGTTATTTTGGTGAAAAACTCGTTTAACTGAGTTACCAGTGCGGTTAACTCGAAGTCCCTCTCGACTCCTTGGCTCATCTCAGCCGAGTTGTCACCATCTCCCCAGCCATGCTTAGGGTACCTACCTACATCAACAAATTCAAAGGAAAACAAAACTAAAAATAAAGTTAGTAACCTATGACTACCAAAAGAAAAATTCTTCTTAAACCAAAAATTTTCACGTAACACCACTCCCTGGCAGCGGCGTCATTTTGATGTTTGCGTAATCAAGACACAACTTCTGATACAAGTATCTATGATCGTACAATAGTTTAGTAACCCAACCAAGGGTCGGGGTCAAGTCCCAAGGGAGTGGGCATGAGAATTAGTGGGTAAGTTCGAAAATTACTAAAACTAATCATAGCTAAAGACTTTGGCGAATGAAAACATAACAAACTAAAAAGGGTGACGCAAGTGTCAAGTATCAAATGGGGGTTTGTAAGCAAGAAACTACTAAATCAGTGAAAATAAGGAAAAATACAAGTATGGAGATGGGATTCTTGGGATGTGATAGGAATACGGGATAGACCAAATCATTGGGTATATGCTTCTGATAGTAAATTTATTTAGTATTTGTGACTAGGCCAGACTTTAAGGGGAATAAGCTCTCTCTCTCTTTAGCAACTTACCCTGTTTCAAATGCATTCCTCTTGGACACCCACTTGCCGTATGAAGAACATCCTCTGCCTTAACCCACTCAATCTCTCGAGCTAAGTGTCTGGACATGGGATTAGGGTTCACTCTTTGGAGCTGAACCTCAGGTCCACCTACTCACACTGGCCATCAATTTAGTGGTCTTAGTTTTACGACCTCTCTCTCTCGAAAGCCGAAAACACATAAATAAACTTGTATTTGCAACTACAATTTCATTAAATTTATCCACAACTACTAAATGAAATCACATTTAAACTACGAGTAGACTATCAACAAGCAAGACCCAACAACTAATCTTACCCATATTCAGAAAATCACACCCCAAGAATTGGGGTTTTACCTACACATGAAAAAGAGATAAAGACGTATACCAATATCAGTTTCCATCAATGGGTATGCAACATTAAGTCATAAAACAAGGAAAAAGTGAAGAATCCAAGAGACCCAAGTCCAATTCCTTGAATTTGAAAACTCCAAGTTTTTCAAAACCCTCTCCAAAACATAAAGCGAATATCTCTATAACTCTGTCTCCCACTTAATAATCTTAAAATTTGCTACTAAGAATAAAAGTTGAACTAGTATTTATAGTTTTCAAAAAACATGCTCCGAAGGATCTTTCAGTGACATTAGTGGGAATCGTCAATGAATTTGGCAATCCGCCCTTTGATCTACTTCGTTGCCTTTCATCATTTGTCTTCAGCATCTTTGTTTCCTGGATAATTGGGCGATGTAGCACTGCTTTGTGGAGTCATTCGGTGATACACCGACTGCTCTTTTTCATCACCGATTTGCTCCTTTTCTTTAGGCTTAGCACACTAGAATAAAAGGCGAATATGTGATCTATTGGCAATTCGCTTAATGGGTCCGGTGATTCGCAAATCTTCATTTCATCGTTATTTTAGCTCCTCTTTTCTCGATAGTGTCCATGCTTTCCCTCTAATTTCAAATACCTGAAACTTAAAAAAAAAAATCAGATATCAAGGTAAAACATGCATTTGAGGACACTAATTTCATCAAAATATAGCCCTAAATGAGTCCAAATTATCACATTACAATGATGAAAGAAGAGGATATCAGGAATAAGCCATTTAAATTCCTAAACCATCTAGCAAAGCATGAGAATTTTTAGGAGATAGTTCAGAGGCTTGGCAACAAAGACCAAGTAATGGGACAATGTATGGGGTAAGGAAGAAGCTTTAGAATGTAAAACGAGGTTTGAAAGAATTAAATAGTGTTGCTTTCCATGGGGTACAAAGTAGAATAAGAATGTATAGACAGCATCTGCATGATATACAGTATACTATGATAAATCAAGGACAAGCACATGACATTATTGACCTGGAGAAGGGTTAAACTATATTTGGAGAAATGGCTAAATATTGAGGAGAGTATAATGAAGCAAAAATAAAGGGTTCAGTGGCTGCAATTGGGGGATGGAAACACAACATATTTTCATGCTAGCTTGAAGAATAGAATAGCCCAGAACTAGATCACAAGCTTAATCACAAATACAATAAGGTATGTAACCAGTAGAACTGAAATTGAGGAAGAGATTACAACTTTCTACGAACAATTACTGGGATCTTGTGCCACTCAACTACCTGTTGTAAATCAGAAGGTAATGTAAGATGGTTCAGTCTTGAATAGAAGTCAACAAGCTCAACCGATTGCACCTGTTCACAAAAATGAAGTGGTTATGTCTTTGTAGGGCATAAATGACAACAATGCTCCTGGATGTGATGGTTTCGATGCATATTTCTTTTAAAAGGCATAGGAGAGGATATTACTGATGTTGTTCTACATTTTTTCTCCACAGATAAAATGTATAAAGCCATCAATTGCACCACTGTGACTCTTATACCAAAAGTAGCTAATCCTTCCAAAGTATCAGAATATAGGCCTTTTTCATGTTGTACTTTATTGTATAAGATCATATCGAAAGTGCTAATAAACAGGATGCAATGTGTGATGGAGGTTTTGGTGGATAAAATTTAGTCTAATTTTGTGCCAGACAGGATGATAAATGACAACATCATCCTCAGTAATGAGTTAGTCAAGGCATATGGGAGGAAGGGAGTGTCACCAAGATGTATGCCTAAATTAGATATGAAAAAGGCATATGATTCTGTTTAATGGAGCTATCTTAAACAGATAATGACATATTTGCAGTTCCCTGAGAAATTTATTGAGTGGATATATCAGTGCATTAGTACAATATCATATTCCATTCTCATAAATGGATATCCTAGCAACCCTTTTATTGAAAAGAAAGGTTTACGACAGTAGGATCCACTGTCCTCTTATTTGTTTGTGTTTTCTATGGAGTATTTCACAAGATTGCTCAAGAAACTGAAGAATGATCCTAACTTCAATTTCCACCCAAAGTGTGAAAGAATGTAGATAGTGCAACTCAGTTTTGCTAATGATCTTTTGTTGTTTAGCAGAGGAGATACTATATCAATTAGATTGATGTTTGACATTTTCCAAGAGTTTTCCCTAGCTACTGGACTAGTTGCAAATGTTGATAAAAGTTCCATTTATTTTGGAGGAGTGCCAACAAGTATACAAAATGAAATCCTTCATGATCTAGGATTCTCACAAGGTTACTTACCTTCTAGATACTTAGGAGTTCCACTAAGTACTAAGAGGGTGTCTATTCTGCAGTATCACCCATTAATTGATAAGATCATGAGTCGAATACAGAGCTGGACTTCAAGATTCCTATCTTATGCAGGAACGACTAAATTGATTAAGAGTGTTCTGTTCTCCATTCAGGTGTTCTGGTCACAAGTGTTTGTGCTGCCCAAAGAAGTTGTCAAATGTATTGAAACATTATGCAGGACCTTTTTATGGACATGAGGAATAAATGTGTCCAGAAAGGCACTTATTGCTTGGGAACAACTATGTAGTCCTAAAACTGCCGGGGGCCTCAATATATTGAATATTCAAGCATAGAATAAAGTTGTAATAAGAAAACTATTATGGAATTTGAGCACTAAGAAAGATAGATTACGAGTGAAGTGGACCCACATATATTATGGATAACAAGGGACTATATGGGGTGTCATACTACCTCAAGCCTCATGGATGGTGAAGAAGATATTGCTGATGCACAAAGTATTGGAGACTATTGGCTGGAATGAGGAGTGTGTCAAGCATATTGAAAAATTCTCCATAAAGCAGCTTTATAAAGCCATTAGAGGAAATTACCAGAAGGTGGAATGGAGGAGGCTCACATGTAACAATATTGCCTGCCCTAAGTGGATTTTTATCTTATATTTAGCCCTACATAGCAGGGTACTCACAAGGGATCTATTAGAAACATGGGGCTGTGTGAAAGATATTGAATGTGTATTATGTAGGAATGAGGATGAGAACCACAATCCTTTGTTCTTTCGATGTTTGCTCTCATCACACGTCTGGCAGAAGATACTAAGGTGGCAAAACATTATTAGGGAAGCTAAAGGATGCGAAGAGGAAACAAGATGGGCAAATACACATTGTAAAGGTTAGCACGCAAAGCTGAGGTATATAGGATGACATTGGCTGCAAGCGTGTATCTCATCTGGCAGGAGAGGAACCAAATAATTTTCTAGAAAATAACAAGAACTCCGGCAATGCTGGCAAAACAGGTTGTCCAAGAAGTGCATATGAGAGTGAGAGTAAGCATACGAAAAACTTTGTACTAGAAACTCTGAACTTCTATCCTGAATAGGTGCAAATTACTTAGCTAGAGTGGTAAATGCGTAGTGAAGTTTGTTAGAATAGAGAGCTGATAATGCATAGTTTGGGAGATGTCCAATATGCATGAGTTACTGATTTGTATTGTTTCATTTGGTAATGAAATTTTTATATTTACCAAAAACAAATACTCTTAATTGAAATAGTTATCGATAATTGTTCCTCCCCTCTAATGAAATTAGACTTAACACTTGTGACGTGTTGTTAAATAGTGTAAGAATTGACGCATTATTAGTTGAATGTATTCCTTCAAAAATATTATTGAGTTCTTTTTACAATCCTTTTGAAATAGATCTTTTCGTCAATTTTGTATGTGATCTATAACAATGTGAATCTAGAAAAATCATCCTAAAATTATTTATGCCTAATCACCAAAATTCAAGGTGACATTGTCGACATTGAGATTTTGTGGGACTCTATAAGACGTGTTCAATTCGAATTGGTACTCTATAAGGTGTACTGTTTAGTTACATATAGAATTCTTGGAGGCTACTCAACCCTAAACCCTAGTTGATTCCTATATAATGTCACACCCCGAGCCTACACCCTGGGCGGGACCGTCACCTGGAGACCATTTCTGGCCCCAAGCGAACCCTTGGCCTGGCTTTCTTAACTCAGCGGAAACCTAACTCAACAGAATAACTCAAAGAAATGCAATATTTCAAAACAACTTAACTTATAAAATATGGCCATAAGGCAACCCGAATCTCAAAATAGGATATTTACATATATACATAGATAAGAGACTCAAAACTAGCTGACTAACAGTCTGTCTATGAAGCCTCTAAGAAATACTGAGATGGATGTTGGGACAGACCCCACAACATCCTAATAAAACAAAAAAAACTAAGAACACAAATAATTGAGTCCTCCGGAATGCAAGGAGGCTCACCACTAACTCTGGAGTGCTCAGCTGGATCAACGACGGGCAGGATGCTGATCTGGGGTACCTGAATCTGCATCATCAAACGATGCAGGCCAACTGGCATCAGTACATGGAATGTACGAGTATACAAGCGGGAATGCCAAAACACAACTTAAGCTTGAAAGGGAATACAAGAGAACACTTACCTCGGCTCTGTACGACTCATGACTAACTGAACTCAATATATAAAGCAATAAGACGCATGCAATATATAAATCTTGTAAAACAGTATAAACATCTTAGCTTGTTAATGATAAAACAATAACAACTCAACTGCACTCATATACAAGTAAAATAACTTATGTGGGAGGTTCTTTAACCGACAACCACCACTATGAGCCCTAGTGATGATACAACGCTTTACCTCGCGTTGCCAAGGACCATCATATACCTTGCCGTGATATAGGAAGCTAACTTTACTTAGTGGATCCACTAGCCTAATCTTACGTGATCATCTAAAAAGAATGATACGTCAAGTCCCATGTTGGCGCATGGTTCTTATGGAGAGTTGAGTTACTATGAACTCGTGTCCCCAATTCGGTGCTCAATACTACTCCCAAAAATACTTTGGCTCATGCTTTTGAAATAACTTCTTTCTTTGATTGAGATAATTACTCAAAACTTAGCCCAAAGGCTCTTTTGGAAAACATGGCTCCTTTCTTACTTAAATGTAAAAACATTTAGAACTTCTTTGGGAAGTACATAGTTCCCTAATAGCTTTGGAGAAATGGACTCGACTCTTTACTCCTTACTTTACTTAAACTCTTTACTTTTGACTTGACTTGAAACTCTTAACTCAACTTGAAACTCTATACTCTTTTACTTGACTTCTAACTTCACTTGACTAGGAACTATCTTCCCTTGAATCGGAATTATGAATTCAAGGTGTCCGATCACATGTTATGGAGGGATTCTTGAATGCTTAGACGAACTTTGGAGTGTCGAAAACAACTATAAAACATAGGTGTATTACTTTGGAAAATGTATGAGAAAGTGAGAAAAGAAGTGGGCAAACTTGGCTGAGACTTCAGATTTCTGGTGACACAGATGGGACTTACGGACACCATCGATGGACCGTAGATGGACTTATGGTGCGTACTGCAGGTCCGTAGATCACTTCAGAAACTTCCCAGAATTCATTTATAAAAAAAAAGACTAAGTGTTGACCTACGGTCCTGACTTACGGTCCGTAGGTCAGATCACGGACCGTAGATCGATGCCCCAAAAACCCAACTTTTGTCCCGATCGACGGTTGACCAGTACGGACCGTCAATCGATCTACGGTCCGTAGGTCAGGCCAGTAGATGGGGATCGATAGCCTAGAAATTGCTGCGAATTGATGGTGATTCAACTTTGAAACGGGCATACCTCTTAGAATCATAATTTCCTCAACAGACAATAGGTTCAACTTAAATACACAACCTCAATCATGTCTCACAAAGAACAATAAGTTCAACAACACTACCAACAACATCAACAACAACTAACAACTTCAACACTTCAACAACAAACCCCAATCTTTTCTCAAATCATAGAGTAAACTTGGTGTGTGTGAGGGAAAGGATCAACCCACACGAAAAGAAATCACATACCTATTAGGGATCACCCCCGACGATAATCCACGACGGAAACTTGATGATCTCCTTTCTCCTCTTCTTCTATTCTTCTTCTCTTCTTCTTCTCTTCTCCTTCTCCTCTCAAGAACCCTAACTCTTCCCCTTTACAATGGGATAAAAGAAATTATCCCAAAATCAGCCTAACACACCATGTAACCTCAAGAGAAAGAATTTGGGAAAAGTCCAAAATGCCCTTAAATTTCAGGACGGATTTCCCTTCCAACTGCCCAACTTCTAAAGAGCATAACTCCCTCATAAGAACTCGTAATCGAGCAAACTTGGTGGCGTTGGAAAGGTCATTCCACGAGCTTCGCAACCATAACTGGAACCACTCCTAACTCATCCTGAGCTAGGAGTTACGACTACTCAAAGTTGGCCAAAAACTCTTTTTTTTCCACACTTAGCCAAATTTCCAGATTTTAAAATTTTCAAAAAAAATGACTACTTTCCAATTTCAAGCTTCTTCGAAGCCACTTCAAATTGTCGGATGTTACAATATCTCCCCCTTGGGAACATTCGTCCCCGAATGAGGTTACTCTTATAGGGCTAAGGGTGTAACATCAACTCAACACCCAAAAAACAACCATGCTAATGCAACAACAACAACAATATGCTCATTATAATTAAAAGAGCACTAAGAAGGAAATTAATACCTTGATCTGCGGATTCAAAGAGATATGGATATCTCATCTTCATGTCTCCTTCGGCTTCCCAAGTAGCTTCCTCAACGAATTGGTTCCTCCAAAGGACCTTAACTGAGGCTACATCTTTTGTTCTCAACCTACGAACTTGCCGATCTAAAATTTGAACAGGAATCTCCTCATAAGATAAGTTATCCTTGATCCTTATACTTTCAGTCGGTAGGATCAATGAAGGATCGCCTATGCATTTCTTCAACATGGAGATGTGAAATACCGAGTGAACCGCTGCTAGTTCTTGTGGTAACTCCAACTCATAAGAAACATTGCCAATCCTCTTGGCTACGCGGTAAGGTCCAATATATCGGGGACTGAGTTTCCCCTTCTTACCAAACCTCATAACGCCTTTCATGGGTGAAACCTTCAAATATACCCAATCATCTACTTCAAACTCTAATGCCCTTGTCCTAACATCAGTGTAGGATTTTTGATGACTCTGTGCCGTTTTAACCCTCTCTCTAATCACTTTCACTTTCTCCATAGCTTGGTGTACTAAATCTGGTCCTATCAACTGTGCTTCACCAACTTCAAACCATCCAATAGGAGATCTACATCTTCTCCCATAAAGAGCTTCATATGGAGCCATTTGGATGCTAGAGTGATAACTGTTGTTGTAGGCAAACTCAATGAGGGGTAGGTGATCATCCCAATTCCCTTTGAAATCGATTACATAAGCCCTCAACATATCCTCTACGGTCTGAATAGTGCGCTCTGCTTGCCCATCAGTCTGAGGGTGAAAAGCAGTACTTAAGTTCACTATCGAACCCAAGCCTTTCTGGAAAGATTTCCAGAACTGTGCACCTCTATCTGAAATAATGGAGATTGGGACTCCATGAAGTCTCACTATCTCTTGAACATACAACTTGGCATAATCTTCTGCGGTATTGGTAGTCTTTACCGGTAGAAAATGAGCTGNNAGTGATAACTGTTGTTGTAGGCAAACTCAATGAGGGGTAGGTAATCATCCCAATTCCCTTTGAAATCGATTACATAAGCCCTCAACATATCCTCTACGGTCTGAATAGTGCGCTCTGCTTGCCCATCAGTCTGAGGGTGAAAAGCAGTACTTAAGTTCACTATCGAACCCAAGCCTTTCTGGAAAGATTTCCAGAACTGTGCACCTCTATCTGAAATAATGGAGATTGGGACTCCATGAAGTCTCACTATCTCTTGAACATACAACTTGGCATAATCTTCTGCGGTATTGGTAGTCTTTACCGGTAGAAAATGAGCTGACTTTGTCATTCTGTCGACAATTACCCAAATAGAATCATGTTGTCTGCGAGATCTTGGCAACCCTGTGATGAAATCCATATTGATAATCTCCCATTTCCACTCTGGAAGTTCTATCTTCTGAGCCAAACCACCGGGCCTTTGGTGTTCAACTTTCACTTGTTGGCAATTTGGACACTTAGCAACAAACTCAGCAATGCCTTTCTTCATGCCATTCCACCAATAAACTTCACGCAAATCACGATACATCTTGGTGGAACCTGGATGAACGGAATATCTGGAGCTATGAGCTTCCTCCATAATCTTCTCTTGGAGTCCATCTACCATAGGTACACACATTGTACCTTGGTATCTTAATACACCATCTCCCCCTTGTTCAAAAGCTAATACTCTTTGCTTCTGAACATTTGCCTTCAACTCAAGCAAAATGGGATCTTGATCTTGCTTTTCTTTCACTTCTGACATTAATGATGACTCGGCCCTGCTCGTCACCGCTATTCCTCCTTCTGCGGAATCTGTAAATCTGACTCCCAGGCATGCCAGTCTGTGCACATCTTTTGCTAACTCTCTCCTTCCTTCTTCAAAATGGGCGGTGCTACCCATAGACAACCTGCTCAAAGAATCAGCAACAACATTAGCCTTACCTGGGTGGTAAAGAATACTCAGGTCATAATCCTTGAGTAACTCTAACCACCTCCTCTGTCTGAGATTAAGCTCTTTCTGAGTAAGCACATATTGAAGGCTCTTGTGATCAGTGAATATGTCGACATGCACACCATACAAGTAATGACGCCATATCTTCAAAGCAAATACTACAGCAGCTAGCTCTAAGTCATGGGTTGGGTAGTTCTTCTCATGAACCTTTAACTGTCTGGAGGCATAAGCTATAACCTTGCCATTCTGCATTAAGACACAACCCAAACCAACTCTAGATGCATCACAATACACCACAAAACCTTGAGTACCTTCTGGTAGCGTCAAAACTGGAGCTGTAGTCAATCTCTTTTTCAATTCTTGAAAGCTTTTCTCACAAGCTTCAGACCATTGAAATTTCACTGTCTTCTGAGTCAACTTTGTCAAAGGAGATGCAATAGTCGAGAACCCTTCAACAAACCTTCTATAATAGCCAGCTAATCCCAAGAAACTCCTAATTTCAGTTGGAGATGTGGGTCTAGGCCAATTCTGCACTGCCTCAATTTTCCGAGTATCAACTTTAATTCCATCACCGGACACAATGTGGCCTAGGAATGCCACAGACTTAAGCCAAAACTCACACTTAGAGAACTTAGCATACAACTCCTTGTCTTTCAAAGTCTGAAGAACTTCTCTGAGATGACTAGCATGATCTTCTTCATTCCTTGAATAGACTAGTATATCATCAATAAAGACAATAACAAACATATCTAAATAAGGTTTGAAGACTCTATTCATCAAATCCATGAAAGCTGCAGGCGCATTAGTCAAACCAAAGGACATGACCAAAAACTCATAATGACCATACCTGGTTCTGAAAGCTGTCTTTGGGATATCACATTCCCTTACCCTTAACTGATGATAGCCTGATCGGAGGTCAATCTTTGAAAAACAAGTGGCACCCTGAAGCTGATCGAAAAGATCATCAATCCTCGGAAGAGGGTACTTGTTCTTGATGGTAACCTTGTTCAACTGGCGGTAATCTATACACATTCTAAGGGAACCATCTTTCTTTCTCACAAACAAAACTGGAGCACCTCAAGGTGAGACACTTGGTCGAATGAAACCCTTTTCTAGGAGATCTTTCAACTGCTCTTTCAACTCCGCTGGTGCCATTCTATATGGCGGAATAGAGATAGGACGAGTATCTGGAATGAGATCTATGCCGAAATCTATCTTTCTCTCAGGAGGAATTCCGGGAAGATCATCAGGAAACACTTCTGGAAACTCTCTTACTATAGGAACTAACTGGAAATGAGGTACCTCAACACTAGAGTCATGAACTCGGACCGAGTGATAGATACAACCCTTCGAAACTAACTTTCTTGCCTTAAGGTACGAAATAAAGCGACCCTTAGGCACTGCTGAACTGCTACTCCACTCTATGACTGGCTTATTCGGAAACTAAAACCTGACTGCTCGAGTTCTACAATCCGTCGATGCATAACAAGCATGAAGCCAATCCATACCAAGAATGACATCAAAATCTACCATGTCTAATTCAACCAAATCAGCCTTGGTGCTCTTGTGATTGATAGAAACAGGACAATCACAATAAACTCTTTCCGCTAGAATAGACTACGCAATAGGTGTAGAAACACAAAAGGGTTCACAAAGTCTTTCAGGAAGAACCTCAAACTGATTTGCAACATAAGGAGTTACAAACGATAAACTTGCTCCTGGGTCTAGCAAAGCACACACATTAAAAGCAAAGACTTTGAACATACCAGTGACAACATTTGGAGAAATCTCTTGCTCATGGCGACTGGTGATTGCATAAAGACGGTTTGCTCCTCCACCGGTACTAGAAGTAGATCCTCTAGATGCTATCCTGTCAGGGGGAGCAGCTGGAGAAGATTGGGCCCTGCTGCCCAAATTTTCATTACTTTGCTTATTCTTAGGGCACTCCTTCATGAAGTGATCCTCTTGTCCACACCTAAAGCAACCTGTCTGGCCTTGACGACACTTCCCTGGATGAACTCTACCACACTTAGCACATGCAGGAAACAAACTACCTCCGCGTGCCGCACTACCTGAAGACTATGCTGGTGTAACCTTGAAGTCCTTCGAATTCTGGCCATTATGTTCCCCTTTGTATCTGGATGCTGGTGCCCTAGCAGATGATGTAGCAGGTCCCTTCTGCCTTTGCTGAAAGGAGGAACGGTTTGAAATACCTTTCTGCTGCCCGGACTCGTCCCTGGTCTTAGCTCTCTTATTTCTGAACTCTTCTCTGTCTCTCAGCTTCTCTTCCTCGACCTGCTGTACATAAGCCATCAACCTTGATATGTCCATGTCCCCGATAAGCATTGCCGCCCTACCTTCCTTGCTCGACAACAGAGACAGCCCAGCAACAAACAAACTCATTCTATTCCTCATGTCCGCAACCATCTCCGGAGCATAGCAAGATAGTTGTGTGAACTTCAGACTGTACTCATGAACACTCAAGGACTCCTGCTTAAGTGTAAGAAACTCACGTACCTTAGCCTCTTTCAATTCTCGAGGAAAGAAATGCCCCAAGAAAGCTTCTTCAAAACAGGTCCAACTCGCAAGTGGTGCATTCTCAACTCTGCCCCCTTTCCACTGGTCAAACCATGTTCTAGCAACATCTTTCAGCTGATACGCAGCTAGTTCAACCCGCTCAATATCTGCCATATGCATCACGTCAAAAATCTTCTTCGACTCTTCAATGAAGTTTTCTGGATCCTCAATAGTGCTCGAACCCGTGAAACTCGGAGGATTTATCCCAAAAAACTCACGAATCCTTGAAGTGTCATCTCCTTCTTGTCGAGCTCCCCTTTGCTGACCAATCTGATTAGTTACAGCTTGACTCAGATTTCTAATTACCTCTCTGAACTCGACATTAGAAACTTTCCCTTTATCTAGCACTCCAGGTGCATAAGGTAACTCTTGCTCATTAACATAGCGTCTATGAAGACGCCCTCTGCCAACTCTTCATGGAGGCATGACTAGCTGAAACACGCGCAAGCGTGAATTAGAAGGAAACTCTTTAGAGATCAACTCTAACGCATGAAATGAGTATGAAAGAAATGAGAAATCTTCCTAAATGTTGCAGCCTCCCAATTATAGATGTGGCGCGCTTCACACCGATAACTAGGACTCTGCAGACACGGCTTTATAGACTCCTTAGGACTCTTGAACTCTTTGCTCTGATACCAAGTTTGTCACGCCCCGAGCCTACACCCTGGGCGGGACCGTCAACTGGAGACCATTTCTGGCCCCAAGCGAACCCTTGGCCTGGCTTTCTTAACTCAGCGGAAACCTAACTCAACAGAATAACTCAAAGAAATGCAATATTTCAAAACAACTTAACTTATAAAATATGGCCATAAGGCAACCCGAATCTCAAAATAGGATATTTACATATATACATAGATAAGAGACTCAAAACTAGCTGACTAACTGTTTGTCTATGAAGCCTCTAAGAAATACTGAGATGGATGTTGGGACAGACCCCACAACATCCTAATAAAACAAAAAAATCTAAGAACACAAATAATTGAGTCCTCCGGAATGCAAGGAGGCTCACCACTAAATCTGCAGTGCTCAGCTGGATCAACGACGGGCAGGATGCTGATCTGGGGTACCTGAATCTGCATCATCAAACGATGCAGGCCAACTGGCATCAATACATGGAATGTACGAGTATGCAAGTGGGAAAGCCAAAACACAACTTAAGCTTGAAAGGGAATACAAGAGAACACTTACCTCGGCTCTGTACGACTCATGACTAACTGAACTCAATATATAAAGCAATAAGACGCATGCAATATATAAATCTTGTAAAACAGTATAAACATCTTAGCTTGTTAATGATAAAACAATAACAACTCCACTGCACTTATGTACAAGTAAAATAACTTATGTGGGAGGTTCTTTAACCGACAACCACCACTATGAGCCCTAGTGATGATACAACGCTTTACCTCGTGTTGCCAAGGACCATCCTATACCTTGTCGTGATATAGGAAGCTAACTTTACTTAGTGGAACCACTAGCCTAATCTTACGTGATCATCTAAAAAGAATGATACGTCAAGTCCCATGTTGGCGCATGGTTCTTATGGAGAGTTGAGTTACTATGAACTCGTGTCACCAATTCGTTGCTCAATACTACTCCCAAAAATACTTTGGCTCATGCTTTTGAAATAACTTCTTTCTTTGATTGAGATAATTACTCAAAACTTAGTCCAAAGGCTCTTTTGGAAAACATGGCTCCTTTCTTACTTAAATGTAAAAACATTTAGATCTTCTTTGGGAAGTACATAGTTCCCTAATAACTTTGGAGAAATGGACTCGACTCTTTACTCCTTACTTTACTTAAACTCTTTACTTTTGACTTGACTTGAAACTCTTAACTCAAATTGAAACTCTATACTCTTTTACTTGACTTCTAACTTCACTTGACTTGGAACTATCTTCCCTTGAATCGGAATTATGAATTCAAGGTGTCCGATCACATGTTATGGAGGGATTCTTGAATGCTTAGACATACTTTGGAGTGTCGAAAACAACTATAAAACATAGGTGTATTACTTTGGAACATGCATGAGAAAGTGAGAAAAGAAGTGGGGAAACTTGGCTGAGACTTCAGATTTCTGGTGACACAGATGGGACTTACGGACGCCATCGACGGACCGTAGATGGACTTACGGTCCGTACTGCAGGTCCATAGATCACTTCAGTAACTTCCCAGAATTCATTTATATAAAAAAAAAGACTAAGTGTTGACCTACGGTCCTGACTTACGGTCCGTAGGTCAGATCACGGACCGTAGGTCGTGACCGTAGATCAATGCCCCAAAAACACAACTTCTGTCCCGATCGACGGTTGACCAGTACGGACCGTCAATCGATCTACGGTCCGTAGGTCAGGCCCGTAGATGGGGATCGATAGCCCAGAAATTGCTGCGAATTGATGGGGATTCAACTTTGAAAGGGGCATACCTCTTAGAATCATAATTTCCTCAACAGACAATAGGTTCAACTTAATTACACAACCTCAATCATGTCTCACAAAGAACAATAAGTTCAACGACACTACCAACAACATCAACAACAACTAAAAACTTCAACACTTCAACAACAAACCCCAATCTTTTCTCAAACCATATAGTAAACTTGGTGTGTGTGAGGGAAAGGATCAACCCACACGAAAAGAACTCACATACCTATTAGGGATCACCCCCGACGATAATCCACGACGGAAACTTGATGATCTCCTTTCTCCTCTTCTTCTATTCTTCTTCTCTTCTCCTTCTCCTCTCAAGAACCCTAACTCTTCCCCTTTACAATGGGATAAAAGAAATGATCCCAAAATCAGCCTAACACACCATGTAACCTCAAGAGAAAGAATTTAGGAAAAGACCAAAATGCCCTTAAATTTCCGGACGGATTTCCCTTCCAATTGCCCAACTTCTAAAGGGCATAACTCCCTCATATGAACTCGGAATCGAGCAAACTCGGTGGCTTTGCAAAGGTCATTCCACGAGCTTCGCAACCATAACTGGAACCACTCCTAACTCATCCTGAGCTAGGAGTTACGACTACTCAAAGTTGGCCAAAAACTCTTTTTTTTTT
>NC_064283.1:36137131-36204650 GCF_019186545.1 Solanum stenotomum
GAGGCATGACTAGCTGAAACACGCGCAAGCGTGAATTAGAAGGAAACTCTTTAGAGATCAACTCTAACGCATGAAATGAGTATGAAAGAAATGAGAAATCTTCCTAAATGTTGCAGCCTCCCAATTATAGATGTGGCGCGCTTCACACCGATAACTAGGACTCTGCAGACACGGCTTTATAGACTCCCTAGGACTCTTGAACTCTTTGCTCTGATACCAAGTTTGTCACGCCCCGAGCCTACACCCTGGGCGGGACCGTCACCTGGAGACCATTTCTGGCCCCAAGCGAACCCTTGGCCTGGCTTTCTTAACTCAGCGGAAACCTAACTCAACAGAATAACTCAAAGAAATGCAATATTTCAAAACAACTTAACTTATAAAATATGGCCATAATGCAACCCGAATCTCAAATTAGGATATTTTCATATATACATAGATGAGAGACTCAAAACTAGCTGACTAACTGTCTGTCTATGAAGCCTCTAAGAAATACTGAGATGGATGTTGGGACAGACCCCACAACATCCTAATAAAACAAAAATAACTAAGAACACAAATAATTGAGTCCTCCGGAATGCAAGGAGGCTCACCAGTAACTCTGGAGTGCTCAGCTGGATCAACGACGGGCAGGATGCTGATCTGGGGTACCTGAATCTGCATCATCAAACGATGCAGGCCAACTGGCATCAGTACATGGAATGTACGAGTATGCAAGCGGGAAAGCCAAAACACAACTTAAGTTTGGAAGGGAATACAAGAGAACACTTACCTCGGCTCTGTACGACTCATGACTAACTGAACTCAATATATAAAGCAATAAGACGCATGCAATATATAAATCTTGTAAAACAGTATAAACATCTTAGCTTGTTAATGATAAAACAATAACAACTCAACTGCACTTATATACAAGTAAAATGACTTATGTGGGAGGTTCTTTAACCGACAACCACCACTATGAGCCCTAGTGATGATACAACGCTCTACCTCGCATTGCCAAGGACCATCCTATACCTTGCCGTGATATAGGAAGCTAACTTTACTTAGTGGATCCACTAGCCTAATCTTACGTGATCATCTAAAAAGAATGATACGTCAAGTCCCATGTTGGCGCATGGTTCTTATGGAGAGTTGAGTTACTATGAACTCGTGTCCCCAATTCGGTGCTCAATACTACTCCCAAAAATACTTTGGCTCATGCTTTTGAAATAATTTCTTTCTTTGATTGAGATAATTACTCAAAACTTAGCCCAAAGGCTCTTTTGGAAAACATGGCTCCTTTCTTACTTAAATGTAAAAACATTTAGAACTTCTTTGGGAAGTACATAGTTCCCTAATAACTTTGGAGAAATGGACTCGACTCTTTACTCCTTACTTTACTTAAATTCTTTACTTTTGACTTGACTTGAAACTCTTAACTCAACTTGAAACTCTATACTCTTTTACTTGACTTCTACCTTCGCTTGACTTGGAACTATCTTCCCTTGAATCGGAATTATGAATTCAAGGTGTCCGATCACATGTTATGGAGGGATTCTTGAATGCTTAGACGTACTTTGGAGTGTCGAAAACAACTATAAAACATAGGTGTATTACTTTGGAACATGCATTAGAAAGTGAGAAAAGAATTGGGGAAACTTGGCTGAGACTTCAGATTTCTGGTGACACAGATGGGACTTACGGACGCCATCGACGGACCGTAGATGGACTTACGGTNTGCATTAGAAAGTGAGAAAAGAAGTGGGGAAACTTGGCTGAGACTTCAGATTTCTGGTGACACAGATGGGACTTACGGACGCCATCGACGGACCGTAGATGGACTTACGGTCCGTACTGCATGTCCGTAGATCACTTCAGAAACTTCCCAGAATTCATTTATAAAATAAAAAGACTAAGTGTTGACCTACGGTCCTGACTTACGGTCCGTAGGTCAGATCACGAACCGTAGGTCGTGACCGTAGATCGATGCCCCAAAACCCCAACTTCTGTCCCGATCGACGGTTGACCAGTACGGACCGTCAATCGATCTACGTTCCGTAGGTCAGGCCCGTAGATAGGGATCGATAGCCCAGAAATTGCTGCGAATTGATGGTGATTCAACTTTGAAAGGGGCATACCTCTTAGAATCATAATTTCCTCAACAGACAANATCGATAGACTAGAAATTGCTGCGAATTGATGGTGATTCAACTTTGAAAGGGGCATACCTCTTAGAATCATAATTTCCTCAACAGACAATAGGTTCAACTTAATTACACAACCTCAATTATGTCTCACAAAGAACAATAAGTTCAACAACACTACCAAAAACATCAACAACAACTAACAACTTCAACACATCAACAACAAACCCCAATCTTTTCTCAAATCATAGAGTAAACTTGGTGTGTGTGAGGGAAAGGATCAACCCACACGAAAAGAACTCATATACCTATTAGGGATCACCCCCGACGATAATCCACGACGGAAACTTGATGATCTCCTTTCTCCTCTTCTTCTATTCTTCTTCTCTTCTTCTTCTCTTCTCCTTCTCCTCTCAAGAACCCTAATTCTTCCCCTTTACAATGGGATAAAAGAAATGATCCCAAAATCAGCCTAACACACCATGTAACCTCAAGAGAAAGAATTTGGGAAAAGACCAAAATGCCCTTAAATTTTCGGACGGATTTTCCTTCCAACTGCCCAACTTCTAAAGGGCATAACTCCCTCATATGAACTCGAAATCGAGCAAACTCGGTGGCGTTGGAAAGGTCATTCCACGAGCTTCGTAACCACTGGAACCACTCCTAACTCATCCTGAGCTAGGAGTTACGACTACTCAAAGTTGGCCAAAAACTCATTTTTTTTTCCACACTTTGCCAAATTTCCATATTTTAAATTTTTCAAAAAAAATGACTACTTTCCAATTTCAAGCTTCTTCGAAGCCACTTCAAATTGTCGGATGTTACATATAAAGGGTACTAAATTCCTTTAAAAGGCATCTCGAAGTATCCCATAAAATCATGAGTATTTTTAAAGATCAAGATCTTGAATATTTTGTAAATTAATGGAATATTTATATAGAGGTCAAATCTAAATCATCCTAGTTGTAGAAATACGCCACTAACGGCCCTCAAATCATGGATAAATCTTAGAGAGTAGAATCAAGGGAGGAACAAAATTGTACCCGCTATCTTGATGAATAAAATTATGCTTTTCATATTTTATTTGGGTGGTTTATTTATTTTTTCCATATGTTTAAAGTTTGTTGTAAACAAATTGGCACGCCTAGTGGGACCAAATCATCCATTCATCTCTTCTCTCACAAATCAAATTTGAAAATCTGAAGCTGCAAAGGTGGAAGAATGAGTACTTCAAGCTTCGTCTTTGAGTTTCCTACACTCTGACAAGACTTGAAGCAGGGGGAATTTGTAGACATTGAAATTTTGTGGGACTCTACAAGACGTGTTCAATTCGAATTGGGACTCTAGAAGGTGTGTTCAGTTACAATAGAATTCTTGGAGGCTAGTCAACCCTAAACCTAGTTCATTCCTATATAAACGGTACTAAATTCCCTTAAAAGGTATCTCAAAATATCACATAAACTCTTGGGTATTTTTAATGATCAAGATCTCTAAAATTCTATAGATTCATGAAATATTTATATAGGGGTCAAATCAAGATCATCCTAGTTCGAGAAATACGCCGCTAACGGCCCTCGAATCATGGATAAATCATAGAGAGTAGAATTAACGGAGGAACAAAATTGTACCCACTATCTTGATGAATAAAATTATGCTTCTTCAGGTTTATTTGTGTGGTTTATTTATTTTCCATATGTTTAAAGTTTGTTGCAAACAGACGTATATGTATATTTTTTCAAGAACTATTCTTATCCTAAAAGATATGAATTATATATATTCTTTTTTAATTAGGTATACCAATTAATAAGTTCATAATCACATTTTTACTATAAAAGCCAGTTGTATGTGATCTCCTTACAATGTATATCTAATAACTTTATCCTAAAATATATTTAATAATAATTACAAAAATTCAAGTTGACATATCGATAAATTTTTCAAAAGTCATTCTTATCCTAAAAGATATGTGTAATTCTTAATATGATATCTCAATAAATAAGTCCACAAACAGATTTTACTATAAAAGTTGAATGCAATTTCTTTCATAACCGCCATCAAGAAAAATATATTATTTTACATAGTAAATTCCATCTCATGCAAGGTTTCTACTTATTAACTTTATATTTACAAGATTTTTTAATGTCTGACTATATGCAGGAGCGGTTTTCATGAGATTATTTACTATTGTAAATTAATTATTATTTTGATTTTATTTTATGTGTAGCTAAAATGAATACTTTTATCAACAATAACAAGTTCAACAAGAAGAAAGTGGTATTCATAATGGGAGCAACAAGAACAGGAAAATCCCGTCTCTTTGTTGACCTTGACACCTATTTTCGAGGAGAAATAATCAACTTGAACAAAATGAAAGTATATAAGGGACTTGAAATTGTTACAAACAAGATAGCACACACTGAGAAGCAAGGTGTACGACACTATTTGTTAGGTATATATATTTATTTCCAATAATATTTATATCATATGAATACCTAGATAATTTAATACTAGCAATTATATATTCTAGTGGAAAATACAGCAATTCTGAGAAAGTTAATTTGGTCACATTTTCTTTAGTGAAATTGAACCAGATTCTGACTTCACGGCTCAAGATTTTTGTTTGCTAGCAATTGTCTACATAGAAATTTTTTTGAAGCCTCAACTTGTTCCAATTATTGTTGGAGGGTCAAATTCATATATTGAAAAGCTTGTGGAAGAGACTATGTTCATGTTCAAATAAAAGTTTGATACTTGGTTTATTTGAATTGATGTAGAGCAATCAGTCTTGAACCGTAGAGTTGAAATGAGGGTTGATCAAATGGTCAATGCGGGTAATTTTTGTAATTGTTTTATATATCAATCAAGATGTAATCATGCATCTAGCTAAAAACTTTTCATATATAATTTTCTTAATAATATTTTTGGTTATCAAATTTATGTTCCACGAAATAAAACTCTTCTTAAATTTATGTTGCATGCAGTGCTAGTGGATGAGGTGCGGCAGATTTTCATTCCAGATGCAGATTACACCAAAGGAATTTGATGGTCCATTGGTGTCCCTGAAATGGACAGATATTTAAGAAAAGAAACAAATATTGACAAAGATGATGAATTAAAAAAAGATGATTTTTCAATCTCCAATTGTAAATATCAAGCGTAACTTGTTTATTAATTTGTCACCAACTTGACAAGATTCAACGGTTAATAATGAGAAAATGTTGTTGGTGCATCATATTATTGCTACTGACGTTGACCAGTACGGACCGTTGGTCCATCCACGTTCCGTCGGTGGCCTCGACAACCTTTTAAGTCTAGGGTCGTTTGGTCTTTTCCTTAAGCGTTGGACCCCTAAACTACGTCGTTTAACCCCTAAACTACGTGGTTTTGGTCTGTTTTAGCTTAGCAAACAAATTAGAACTTACTTTAGTCAATTCATTCACCAAGAAATCGATAAAATTAGAGATGAAGAGGAGGAATAGTCGACCAACCCTAGTTCCAAAACGCAACAAGGTTTTCATCGGTTCCAGTCCGAAATTGAAAGATTTCTCTGTGGAATTCGTCACCAAGCATGTGGGATTTAACTAGTGGGTTCCTTTCACCCATTAGGTCCCTAGATTTCAGTCAGAATCTTGATTCCCTTAATATTATGTAGACCTAAAGTTTTCTTGAATGTTAGAAATTGTTGGGTTTTAGCTGTTTGAATGATCCAAATCAGATTATCATGTAGTAGTATCATTTTTGCCCAGATTCATGCATAAACTCAGAACCCTAGCTAAATAGTTCTTTTAGTTCATAAATTACACATGCTAGGTCAGATATTTCCGATATACATGCCTCAAATTTGAATGTTTCACTATCAACATATTAATGTTTCATTTTTACTTAGCATTTCAGTTTTTGAGCTATCCAGTATTACAGAAATTCAGTCATAAATTGTTAATTACATAATCAATTGGGAGAAGCATAATACCGAGTTGGACTAGGGTTGAGCGTACCTGAATAGTCCTAGAACTACGTGCCCCATAGGTTTTAAGTCCCCTCTATGGGCATCATTTTAGTGATCACGCCAATCATGCCTCTATACCTCTGGCAGGGTATATTGGGTCCACTCGATGGGGCATATACATCAGACTCCACATTTAGCTCATGTGGTTTTATGTCGGTTAGTAGTAGCTCCCTTACAGTCAGATTCTATTTCATTAACCATGTTATTAGTTATAATCAGATTTCAGACTCGGCATGGTATAAACTTGATCATTGCATTAATTCATTTGATATTCAGTATTCTCAATTTAGTAGCATGCTTATCTTTTATCATTGCTCAAATATATTCTTTGGTTCAGTTATGATTATTGTTCAGCTTGACTCTATCATGCATGCTCAGTACCTTTCAAGTACTGACGCATACTCTGAGCTACATCTTCTCGTGATGTAGGCTCAGGTTCTCAGCTTCCAGATCACGCATAGATCGGTTCCCGATCTTCAGTTCAGCAACATAAGTGGTGAGTCCTCATTCTATCAAGGACGATTGGCAAGATTTTCATTTGTTGCTTTTAGTTTTAGTTTCAGTTTTGCTAGATTTAGCTGGGGGCATATCCCAACACTTCTTGTTAGTTAGAGGCTATTTTTGAACATAGTTAGTTTCTGCTTTACAATTTGAGTTTGACTTTTCAGTTGTTGTTAAACTCTCAGTTTTCATATATTCAGATTTAGTATATGGGTATTTCTCCATTATTTCACATTATCTCATGATTAGCTTTCGTACAGTATTTATTGAGTCAGTTTATCTTTAGTATGTTGATGATATGCCAGCAGTGTTAGCTTAGGGTCACTCATGATCCTAGGTCCCGTGTTTGCGTCCAGGGGGTAGCCTCGGGGCATGACAAATTTGGTATCAGAGCACTAGGTTTACGTGTCCTAGGATGTCTGAAAAGCCACACTAAGTAGAGTCCTTTTAATGGGTGTGAAGTGCACAACATCTATTGAGAGCGAGGCTACAAAGTGTTTTAGGAAAACATCATTTTCTTTTTACTCTTATCATGCGTAAGGTATGATCAAATTCCTTGTTTCTAACTCGATGTTATGTGGTTTCAAATCACGCCTCCTCGTAGAGCTTATGGAAGAAATGCGAAGGCCAAAAACACTAACACAACTCCTCTAGTCCCTGATCAGGATGTTTCGAATGCTAAGTTTTAGAACGTCATTCAACTTTTGGCTCATATTGTTACTAACCAGAACAACTAGCAAGTTCTAGTTCCTGCAAATTGTCACGCCCCGAGCCTATACCCTGGGTGAGACTGGCACTTGAGAACCATTTCTGGCCCTAAGCGAACTCTTGGCTTGGTAACTCAAGTATTAACGTATACAACTGAAAATGGAAAGACTAAAGAACTATAACTACTCGTCTATGAAGCTTCTAAAATGAAGAGGGATGTCGGGACAAGACCCATAATCATCCTAACAAATGACATACTACAAAGCAAAGTAAAGGAGTCCTTCGAAAACAAAGAGGTTCACCATCTAACTCTAAGTGCTCAACTAGATCAACAATGTTCCTGGTTACCTATGTCTACATCATAAAATGATGCAGGCCAAATGGCATTAGTACATTGAATGTACAAGTATGCGAGGGGAATACTAAACATAATAAAAGCTTGAAAGGAATCTGAAAGAAACACTTACCCTTGCTTTACTCAATTCATGAACAAATTAACTCAAATGCAAAGTACACAACAATAATAGGGTGCAATTATACAAAGCACTTAAAACAGTAGGTAGCAATTCAATTTGTTAAAGAAATGCAATAACAACTCAGTTTTCTCATATAATAAAGTAATATAATTACTGTGGGAGTTTCTCTAACCGACAACCACCACTATGAGTCTAAGTGGTTATACAACATCTTGCCCACGCTACCAGAACTTTCCTATACTTTGTCGTCATATAGAGGGCCATAACTAAGTGGATCCACTAGTGTATGCTAAAAAGCACTAAGGAATCATCTAAAAGTATGATCTTTTTCTACCCATGATGGCTACATGGTTTATGGAGACTTGAGTTATTATGAACTTGTGTCCCCATATCGGTGCTTACTACTATCAAAATATAATCGGATCATATGTTTTTTTTAAAAAAACACTTTATTTGGTTTGAGATAGTTACTCAAAACTTAGCATAAAATCTCTCTTGGAAATCGGTGTTTCCTTTCTTGCTTAAATGTGAAAACATTTAATTCTTGGGAATACTTAGTTACCATATAATCATTGATGTAATGAACTTTTCTATTATTCTTTACTTAACTCAAAGCTTAAGTCTTAAAACATAGTTAAAACTTTTGTAAAAGACTTTTGGAAAACTCTATGAACTTTTCCTCACTTGATTCCTAACTTCTTAACTTGACTCTTAACTTTCCTTGAATGGAATTATGGATTCAAGGTTCATGATCTCATGTTTATAGATGATTTCATAATGTTTAGATGTACCGTAGAGTGTTGGAATCAACTAAGAAACATAGGTACGTTGCTAAGGAACTGGTACAGAAAAAAGGGGGAAAATGGAAAGAAATGGCGTCCCTGGCGCTCTGAGAGGCGCGGGGCGCCAGAGGGTAAATTTCATGGGCTGGGTTGGGGCACTCTGGCATGCGCAGTGCTCGAGAGCCAAAACTTCAAAGCCCCTTTAAGGGCGCTCTAGTTGGGGTGGCGCACCAAGCCCCTGCCCAGGTGCACTGTGACTATTATTGCTCGTTTTTCAACTCTAAACCCCCTATTTTAACTTGGTTCTTTCCCCAAAAACTTAGGAACAACTAAATCATCAAGATATGCAAGATCCAACTCGAAATTACAGCTAAATACATGAATCAATCTGAAGAAACTTCAACAACAAGAACCCACAAGATTTCAAACGAATTAATATAAGGAACTCATAGGATTTACTTTCAAAACCATACAACTTTGCTGAATTGAATCATGTTTGGCGCATGGGTGTAATGACCCGAAAAATCATTCTTAACAATTCGTTTAACTTAAGTTAATTAGTTTATGGGTAATTATAGATAATTGACTTAATTGATAGTTAGTGGGCTAAAGTGCTAATTTATTTAACACCCTATACTATTTGACCTATAATTATTAAAATAATTTAATAAGATTTATCACTATTAGTATATAATTATTTTAGAAAAAAAAAGGGAAGAAAAAATACTAACCTGTGCAAAGCTGCGGCCGACATAGGAATCGACTTCTGCACATCCATGTAATATTTCAATTGATCTATTTAAGTATATAGTTATAGGTCATGTTATTATTATTAATATTATAATGTGAGATGGTGAAATAAAAAGGAGAGAAGTTGGAATTTATTAAATATGTATTTTTATATGCACGCTGCAATGTTTCTGGTAATTAGGGTATTAGGATTTTTTTTGTGGTAATGGTTAGTGTGTAGTGATGAGCAATGATTGAGGCAATCATTAAGGATGAGGTAATCATTATAAATAAAGTATAACTTAAATTATGTTGATGGTTTTATTCTATGATTCATCGAAAAACATAAGAATTGATTTAACTTCTCACCGATTTGAGTTTTTACTTTTTGATTATCATACCGTGAACAAAGTTTCGATATTATAATATGGGTAATTAAATTCTGGGTGTATTATATTGTATGAAAACTATTAGGATTGTATTATTGGGAGAAATTAAGACTTAACCCTAAGCTTGAAACATAGGAACGTGATTATAAATTCGGGGTGAGTTATTGGGTCTAGACTAGACACATAATAATATGAATGTTGTTATTTTTGAAATCTTATCGTGGTCATCTATTTCAATAGATTGCTTTGAGTTGGAAGTTTAACGAAAAGGGAAGGATCAAGTCCCGAAGTGAATTCTTGATTGATTGAGGTAAGTGGAATTCTAAACCCTTGTTAAGTGCATAGAATCAAATATTTCCTTGTGGTGTTTGTTGGGGAGTAACAAAATTTGGTGATTGGTTGACTTGTCCACATTGATTAATTCTAATGTTGAAAAAGGGTAATAAAAGGCAATGTGATTAATTGTTTGTGTGATGTGTTGAGAATGGTGTGAAAGGCTTGTTGAATCAATGTTGATGTTGTATCATGATTGTGTTGTTGTGAAATGTGCAGTGTTATGAAAATGGTCATCTCCTCATTATTTTTGTGAACGTTTCATTTGCATTTGTTCTGAGACATGGTTGTGAAAAGTGTTATGTGAATTGAGAAAGAATAAGAAATTAAAGAAGGTGTACTATTTCGAGGGACGTATCACACGCTGCGATGGATATTATATTTCGAGGGACGTATAATGAGCTGCGATGGTTACTATTATTGAGGGTCGAATCACGCGCCGCGATGGATGCATTGACAAATATGTTCCCATGGGTCCTGACTGAGAGACAGCGGGTGTGTATCATTTGGCAGGCATGCATCATTATACTTGGCATTGCATTCTATTGCATTGCACATCTTTATCATTGATGAACTTGATCTTGTGTGTTGTTGATCTTGTGAGTGCCTTTTTGTGGAAGTTGTGATTGATGAATAGTGAGTTTATTGTTGAGGATATATAATTGGAAAGTGTTGTTGTTGAGCTGTGTGTTATGTAAACTGTAAACTGTTAGGTTGGGTTGGTTTTATGCATGTGATAATTGTGATTGATGAATATTGAGCTTGTTGTTGAGGATATGCAATTGTTAGAGTGTTGTTGTAGAGTTGTGTGCTATATAAATTGTGAACTGTTAGGTTGGGCTGGTTTTATGCATGTTGTAGTTGTGGAGGTTCGGTAGGGGTGTAAGGAGTACTAGTATTCTATTCCCTTAGCTTGTGTTTAGAGGTTTACTTGCTGAGTACCGTGTAGTTTGGTACTCACCCCTTACTTCTTCAAATTTTTGTAGGTTACGAGCCTAGATTTTGTGATACTTTCCATTCTCTTATTTTTCGAGGCTTCTTGGAGATTTGTGAGGTAGTTGTTTGTCATCTCAGTAGACTTTCTTACTCCTATTTATGATCTTGTTCTACTCTAGAAACAAGGACATTTGAGACCTGTGTTTTTCTTTTGAATCAATTGTAATACTTTAGAGGCTTGTACACGTGACAACCAGATGTTGAGGGTATTTTTGAGTTGATTATAAAATTTCTGCATTTTATTGTAATGGTTGAGTTTTAGGCTGACTTGTCTTGGTCTGATAAGACGCTGCCATCACATCCATTTTTGGGTCGTGACAGTGGGTGAACTAACCCAATTCTATGTAATCTCACATAACTCGTAGGGCTCCACACGAAATTCTCCAAGATATCGACGAATCTTGAACTTTCTTCTCCTTTCCTCTCTTATCTCTTTTCTCCAAGCCCTAGCATCAATTTCTAATTAACTAAACTGATTTAATTCTGATTAGACCCCAAATAAACCCCTAAAAATGAAATAAAATAATTTGGTAAGGAAAAGACCAAATTACCCTTCCAAAATCTGAATTAAGATTTCTCAAAAATGATGATCACAATATTATTATCGAGTGAACATAAACTATGATTATCTCTATCTTGAGTTATTTTGTCTCTTCGGCACTTTAATTTTAGACCTATTTTGTACAGTTTGTATCACATTACAGATATATATATGATATGACCCTCCTTTCTATATATATTATTCTTGTTTGTTAAAACATTGTTATTTATATAGCAACTATTTAAGCTTTATAAAAATATTTATTTTAAGTTCCGATCCAAGCCGAAGCCCCAAGTCCAAGTCCAAGTCCAAGTCCAAGTCTTCTATATTTAATATATATAAATATAAATACGTACATAGACAATTACATGAGATCATTCATAATGTCAAGGTAATACAGTGAGAAAATATATGACCATAAATGTTCGGGAAGATTCTACCCCAAAAGAATTTGAAAGAATAGAATTCTTAACTGCAAAATTAAAATTGTTATAAAGACAAAGAAGAGAAAATAGTAAATTTGCAATCTATCGGTAATGATCATTTAAGGAAATATATTCTACCTAATACAATCATGGTGATGGATGCTTGGTTCAATAAAATCTTTATCTATTATTACATGCTGCACAAGTTAATATTAATACTCGTAATTGAAATAGTTATCGATAACTGTTTCCTTCCCTCTAATGGAATCAGTCTTAACACTTATGACGTGTTGTCAAATAGTGTAAGAATTGATGCATTATCACTTGAATATATTCCTTGAGCAATATGATTTAGGTCTTTTTACAATCCTATTGAAATTGATCTTTTCGTCAATTTTGTATGCGATATCATAACAATGTACATCAAGAAACTTCATCCTAAAATTATTTAAGCATAATCACCAAAATTCAAGGTGACGTATCTGTATATATTTTTCAAGAACTATTCTCAGTCAAAAAGATATGAAATATATATATATATATATATATATATATATATATATATATATATTTAAATTGGTATACCAATTAATAAGTTCATAATCACATTTTTACTATCAAAGCCCTGTTGTATGTGATCTCCTAACAATGTACATCAAATAACTTTATCCTAAGATATATTTAATAATAATTACAAAAATTCAAGTTGACATATCTATAAATTTTTTCAAAAGTCATTCTTATCCTAAAAGATATTAGTAATTCTGAATATGGTATGTCAATTAAACAGTCCACAAACATATTTTACTATAAAAGCTTAATGCAATGTCTTTCATAGCCACCATCAAGAAAAATATATCTTTTTTACATATTATATTCCATTTCAAGCAAGGTTTCTAATTATTAACTTTATATTTACAAGATTTTTTAATTTTTGACGGTATGCATGAGTGGTTTTCATGAGATTATTTACTATTGTAAACTAATTATTATTTTGGTTTTATTTTATGTGTAGCTAAAATTAATACTTTCATCAACAATAACAAGTTCAACAAGAAGAAAGTGGTGTTAATAATGGGAGCAAAAGGAACGGGAAAATCCCGTCTCTCTGTGGACCTTGCCACTCATTCTCGAGGAGAAATAATCAGCTCAGACAAAATGAAAGTATATAAGGGACTTGAAATCCTTAAAAAAAATATCACACACACTGAGAAACAAGGTGTACGACCCTATTTTTTATGTATATATATTTATTTCAAATAATATTTATATCGAATGATTACCTAGATAACTTAATAGTAATAATTGTAGATTCTAGTGGAAATGTACTTTCCTATTAAAAAATTATTTATTTCAATTCGGAGAAAGTTAATTTGATCACATTTTCTTAGGTGAAATTGAGCTAGATTCTGACTTCATAGCTGAAGATTTTTGTTTGCAAGATAATGTCTACACATAATTTTTTTTGAAGACTCAACGTCTTCCAATTATTGTTGGAGGGTCAAATTCGTATATTGAAAAACTTGTGGAAGACCCTGTGTTCATGTTCAAATATAAGTATGATACTTGCTTTATTTGGATTGATGTAGAGCAATCAATCTTGAATCGTAGAGTTGACATGATGGCTTATGAAATGGTCAATGCCGGTAATTTTTGTAATTGATGTATGTATCAATCAAGATATAATCATGAATCTAGCTAAAAACTTTTCTTCTTTAATTTTCTCAATAGTATTTTTGGTTATCAAATCAATGTTCCACTAAATAAAACTCTTCTTAAATTTATGTTGCATACATGGCTAGTGGATGAGGTGCGACTGATTGTCATTCCAGATGCAGATTACACCAAAGGAATCTGACGGTCCATTGTGGTCCCCGAAATGGATAGATATTTATGAGAAGAAACAAATATAGACGAAGATGATGAATGAAAGAAGATGATTCTTTAATCGTCAATTGCTAATATCAAGGGTAATACCCCATTTATTAATTTTTCACCAACTTGACAAGATTCAATGGTTAATAAATGAAAAAATGTGGTTGGTGCATCATATTATTGCTACTGACGTTTTCAAAGGAAATAGAAAACAAGCTGTTGACGAAGCATGGAGGAATACCATTTTGCAACCACGCGTGGATATTTTGAAAAGATTTCCCAAAAATGATGATCACAATATTATTATTGAGTGAACATAAACTATCATTATCTCTATCTTGAGTTATTTTGTCTCTTCGGCACTTTAATTGTTTACCTATTTTGTACAGTTTGTAGCGCATTATATATATATATATATAGATGATATGACCCTTCTTTCTATATATATTATTCTTGTCTTTAAAAACATTGTTATTTATAGAGCAAATATTTAAGCTTTATAAAAATATTTATTTTATGTTCCGAACCAAGCCCAAGCCCCAACTCCAAGTCCAGGTCTTCTATATAAATATGTACTTACACAAATACATGAGATCATTCATATTGTCAAGGTAATAGAGTGAGAAAATAAATGACCATAAATGTTGAAAGATTCTACCCTATAAGAATTTTAAAGAATAGAATTCTTAACTCCAAATTTAAAATTGTTACATAGACAATGAAGAAGAAATAGTAAATTTGCAATCTATTGGTAATGATCATTTAAGGAAATATATTCTACCCAATTAAATCACGGTGATGGAAGCTTGATTCAATAAAAATGTTATCTATTATTACATGCTGCACAAGTTAATATAAATACTCGTAATTGAAATAGTAATAGATAATTGTTTCCTTCCCTCTAATTGAATTAGACTGAACACTTATGACATGTTTTTAAATAATGTAAGAATTGACGCATTATAGCTTGAATATATTCCTTCAGAAATTCTATTGAGTTTTTTTATAATTCTTTTGAAATGGATCTTTTCGTGAATTTTGTATGTGATCTCATATCAAAATGTACATCTAGAAACGTCATCCTAAAATTATTTAAGCTTAATCACTAAAATTCAAGGTGACGTATCTGTATATTTTTTCAAGAACTATTCTCATCCAAAAATACATGAATTATACATGAAATTATTTATAATGTCAAGGTAACAGAGTGAGAAAATAAATGACCATAAATGTTCGGGAAGATTCTACCCTAAAAGAATTTGAAAGAATAGAATTTTGAAGTCCAAATTTAAAATTGTTACATAGACAAAGAAGAGAAAATAGTAAATTTGCAATCTATCGGTAATGTAACGACCAGGTTCCGTCATTATAGAAAAGCCAATGGGGAAAAATTTGGGTCAAAAAACTTTTTTGAAGTAACTTGAAATTTCTCAACCTAGTCCAGATTTGGACGAAATTGGAGTCTTTAAGATGTAGGAATATCTAGTAACAATCGGATAAATTATTTATGATTTTGATTACATGAGTAGTTAGATAAGTCGTTAAGGAATCTGTACGACTTTACGGAATTGAATTTGGGTGAGTAGAACTCCCGAAATCAAACATAGCGTGAACGATATTTTCCGAGCGTCGTTGGTTAAACGTGTGTTATGAAATGGGGGCATTGGAATTATTAAAATAGCTCATTGTTTTGTGTAAGCTGTGTTGGTGGTGCTTTTGGTCGCTCTAGCGGGGTGGGTGCTGCTATGGCGGGCAAGACGCGAGTTAAAGTTGTAAATAAACCCCAAACGTCTTTTATTCTGTACTTTTCATTTTTTTGAGAGAAGTAATGAACCGCAGTCGATTCTTGATAGTCTTCCACCATTCTTGAGGCTAAAGGTATGTTTTTCACTCCATGAATCCATTTTTCGATTCGTAGAACATCATCTAATGGGTAATTATCGATGGGGGAGGGTTTTGATTTAGAAACTATTGTGGAAAAATCCCTAGTTTGTATACATAGGATCATGGGTTTGATCTAGGGTTCATAGAATTGTTAGTAATTCGGGTAATCAGTGGTCTTTAACGATTCTCGTATTATATTAATTGTTTGTAGTCCAAGAACAAGCGGAATGAATTCGAAAAAGGAAGGATCAAGTTTCTTAGGGTTTCAAGATTGTTTCGACGTAGATGTTGGTTGTGATTCTATGATTTAGTGATGTATGTTTGTTATTGCTTCATTATGATACATGTATGTATGTGAATGTTGCATTATTGATCACACTTGTTGTAAATGAGATAGATGAATAATGAATGCCATGAATAATGACTTATTTGTGTGAACTTGAGAATATACTTGTGATTGTGATTGTGGCCTGTTGAATGGATCGGGTGTTGTGTTTCGACACATTAACTTGGATCGGTTGCCACGTTCAGGCATGATTATGGGATCGGTTTCCATGTTCGGGCATAAACATTGGATCAGGTACCACGTTCTGATATGCTAACAGTTTGGGTTCCATGAGAGGACCAATGATTGCTATAATTGTTTATCTTGAGAAATGTGAAATTGTACCTTATCCATAAATGTTGATAATATTGTATATGTTAGATATATGAATGTGATTATATTGTTGTAATGACTTACTTATGTTGCACTTACTGGGATAGCCGCGTGATCCTACCAGTACAATGTGGTTGTATTCTGATACTGCACTTGCTCTTTCGTTGTTGAGTACAGGGCATCTTAAGGTGGCTATTTACAGGCCTCGTCTAGAAGATCACTGATCGCTTCGAATTCAAGGGTGAGCCAGTTCATCTGGGCTGCCATGAGTTCTTTTTATGTCTATGTCCACAATCCGGACTTAGACTGTTCTTGTTAGTTGATTAGTTTAGTTTGGGGTTGTTTCCCTTCTTGTTAAAAATTGTTGAACTTTAGATGTTTTGGTACATTGACTTTCAGGTTCTAGGCATTCCTTCTGCAATGTTAGTTATTATTAGACTTTTGTTTGAAGTTTATGGGAACTTCAGTTTTAGCTATTCTGCATGTTTTCAAATCCTTTTTGCTTTAGTTTTTGGTTTTGGTTGTAGTAGTGGTTCTCCCATCGGAGGGTTAGTGTAGGTGTCAATCACGACGGTCGGGGTCGTGACAAAGTTGGTATCAAAACCTAGGTTCATTGATCTCGATGTACCAAAATGAGTCTAGTAGAGTCTCATAGAACGGTACAGGGGTGCCTTTACTTTTCTTCGAGAGGCTATAGGACTTTAGGAAATCTCTCTATTTTCTCTCGCCTCCTTTCGTTCTATAACTTGATTCCAATTGGTATCTGTCGATTAAAATTTGTATCTAACCTCATTCACTCTTCTGTCCGCAGATGTTTAGCACTAGATACAATAGCTTCAAGCCCGTAGCTCCCGTAATTGCTCCAGCTGAAGAATCTACAACGAGAGGTCGCGGTCGAGGAAAGGGTAGAGGAAGAGCTAGGGGTAGAGGCCGAGGAAGAGTGGTGCCTACTAGAGATGGGGTACTAGTCAAAATTGCTCCCCAAAATGAGGCCCCTCTCGTGCATCATGAAGAGATAGAGGAGGATATTGAGGTTGAAAATATTGAGGAGGTTTGACAAAAGGAAGAGGTGCAGGTTGGGACTACTGGTGTTCCTCCCATCGACCTAGTGCTTGCAATTTTTGAAAGGATTGGTTGGTCCTGGAGTGCTTCCTTCTGCTCAAGCAACTCAAGCTCCCTCCAATCCTCCTATTGCTATAACTACTCCCAAGGTGAGTGGAAATGTAGGTACTTATGCTTTCTTCCATCCTTTGTTGGGTTATGTTATGACAGGTAATGAGCATGAAATGTTGACTAAGTTTTTTAAGATAAAGCCTCCTGTATTTCTTGATTCTGAGAGTGATGATGCTTATAAGTTTATCTTAGACTGCCATGAGAGGCTTCATAGGTTGGGAATTGTCCATCAGCATGTGGTTGGGTTCGTGACTTTTCAGCTTCAAGGTGAAGCCAAGCAGTGGTGGAGAGCTTATATGGTATGCAGATCTTCAGTTTTACCTCCAGTTACTTGGACCCAGTTTCATGCTCTATTCTTGGAGAAATAAGTGCCTAGAACTTTGAGAGATAAAAAGAATGACGAGTTTATGGCTTTGGAACAAGGTGGTAGGTCTGTGGCTGCTTATGAGGCAATGTTTCATGCATTATCTAGATATGCTACAGAGGAAGAGAAAATATGTTTATTTAGTAAGGGACTAAATTTTGAGTTGCAGGTATTATCTTTTCACATGACCTTTGCAAGGAGAAGCTATAATGAGGTCACGGACTTTGTTAAGAAAGTGGAGGGGGTGAGGCGAGACAGTCAGGTTAAGGCTTTGGAAAAGAGGGCCAAGAACTCGGGTAACTTTCACGGTTCTTAATCTAGAGGATCAGGGAGGCCAACACTTGCAGCTAGACCAATTCAATCCGCCATGCCCGCCTCTATAAGTAATTACTCGGGAACTGCATCTCATAATTTGATTCAGGATATTCAGGGAGTTGCTCCCTTCGACGGGCGGCAGACCATCTTTTGATCGTACTTGCTACAATTATGGAGAGCCTGGGCATATGAGGAGTGATTGTCCCCACCTGCGAGTGATAGATTCCGCACAACAGCCATTTAGAACAGTGGTACGTGCGGGGAATGGTAATAACGATCAAGGGCATCCACAAGGTGGGCAAGGAGGTCATTACCGAGGCCGTGGAGGTAAATGAAATGGTAACACAGACAGGGGTAATGTGCAACCAGACAGGGAGGTAGCTCGTCAATATGATAGGGCTCAGCGTTATGCCTTTCCGGGAAATAATGAGGAATAGACGTCAAATGCAGTGATCACATGTACTATTCTTGTTTGTGACCGGATGGCTAATGTCTTATATGATCCGGGTTCTATTTATTCATATGTAGCTGTGAGATTTGACTCAAATTTGCTATGATTTGTGATATACTTATGCCCCCATCCATGTTTCTACTCCAGTAGGAATGTTTGTCATAGTCACCCATGTCTATCGTGCTTGTCCTATTTTGTTTTAGGGTTTTCAGACTTGGGCTGATTTGGTGATTTTTGATATGACTGACTTTGACATAATCTTAGGCATGACTTGGTTGTCCCCCTAGTATGTTGTGCTTAATTGTAACACTAAGTCTATAACTTTAGAATTTCCGTGAAGGGAAAAATTAAAGTGGGAAGGGGTGTACAAGCCTAAGCAAGCTAAGATTATATCCTCCATTCGGGCTAGAAAATTGGTAGGGCAGGGTTGTTTGGCTTATTTGACTTATATTAGGGATGTTGAGGTTGTGAATTCATCTATTGAGTCCATTCTGGTGGTTTCAGAATTTAGAAAGTGTTCCGAAATGATTTGCATGGTATGGCTCTAGATAGAGATATAGATTTCTGCATTGATTTAGAACTTGGTACTAGTCCCATTTCTATCCCACCATATCGCCTGGTCCCAGCGGAATTAAGAGAGCTTAAGGCTCAAATCCAAGAGCTTCTTGACAAGGGATTTATTCATCCTAGTGCTTCCCCATGGGGTGCTCCAGTATTGTTGGTTAAGAAAAAAGATGGTAGTATGAGAATGTGTATATATTACCGATAATTGAATAGGGTCATCAGTCGAAACAAGTACCCCTTGCCTCGATTAGATGATCTTTTTGACCAATTGCAAAGTGCATAAGTTTTCTCTAATATTGATCTAAGGTCTGGCTACCATCAATTGAAAATTAGGCCTGAGGATGTGCCCAAGACGTCATTTAGAACTCGCTATAGGCACTATGAGTTTTTGGTTATGTCCTTTGAATGCTCCTGCAACCTTTATTAGTTTAATGAATGGTTTGTTCAAGCCATTTCTTGATTCCTTCGTCAAAGTCTTTATTGATGACATTTTGGTCTATTTAAAATATGAGGAAGAGCATGCCAACAATCTTTGTATTGTTCTGGGTGTTCTTGGGAAACAAAGGTTGTATGCTAAATTTTCTAAGTGTGAATTTTTGTTGACTTCGGTTGCATTTTTGGGACATGTAGTTTCAAAAGAAGGGGTAATGGTGGATCCTCAAACGATTGAGGCGGTTAAGAATTAGGTGCGGCCTAACTCTGTGACGAAAGTTAGGAGTTTTATGGGGCTCGCTAGCTATTATCGTCAATTTATGAAAAACTTTGCTTCTATTGCCACTCACTTGAGTAATTTGACCAACAAGGAGATACCAATTTGAATGGACTTAAAAATGTGAGGATAGCTTTCACAAGCTCAAGACTCTCTTGACCACCACACTTATTCTAGCATTACTAGTTGAAGGTAACGATTTTATTGTTTATTGTGATGCTTCATATTCTGGTTTGGGTGCTGTGTTGATGAAGGATAAAAATGTTATAGCTTATGCATCACGCCAATTGAAGGTGCATGAGAGGAATTACCCAACACATGATTTAGAGTTGGAGGCGGTAGTGTTTGCTCTTAAGATCTGGCGGCATTACCTCTATGGTGTCAAGTGTGAAGTATTTACCGATTATCGTAGTTTGTAGCATGTGTTCACTAAAAAGGATCTGAATTTGAGACAACGAAGGTGGATGGAGCTACTCAAGGATTATGATGTTACAATTCAATACCATCCAAGTAAGGCTAATGTGGTGGCAGACGCTTTGAGTCGAAAAGCGGTGAGTATGAGTAGTTTAGCTTGTTAAGTGTAACCAAGAGACCTTTGGCTAAAAAAATTCAAACCTTGGAGTCTAAATTCATGCAATTGGGTATCTCAAAAAAAGGTGGGGTGTTAGCTAGCATTGAAGTGAGGGCCGCATTCATTGAAGAGATCAAGGCCAAGCAATTTAAGGATTAAAATTTGAATGAGCTTAAGAAGAAGACTGAGATTGGTAAGGCACAAGAGACCACTCTTGATGCAGAAGGTGTGCTTAGTTTTAAAGGGAGAATTTGTGTTCCTTGAGTTGATGACTTGATTCTAAGGTTGTTGATAGAGTCCCATGGTTCACGATATTCTATTCATCTGGGTGTGACCAAGATGTACCGAGATTCGAAGCGAATTTACTGGTGGCCGGGCATGAAGAAGGATATAGCAGAGTTTGTGGCTAAGTGTCAAAATTGGGAAAAGTGAAGTATGAACATCAAAGGCCTGCGGGTTTTCTTCAAACAATGTCAATTCTAGAATGGAAATGGGAGAGGATAGCCATGGATTTTTGTGGTTGGACTTCCCAAGACTTTGGGAACGTTTGATTCTATTTGGGTAGTGGTTGATAGATTGACTAAGTCAGGCCACTTTCTTCCGATAAGAATAGGTAATAATATTGAACAATTGGCTAAATTATATGTGAAAGGGATAGTGAGGCTGCATGGGGTGCCCCTCCCTATCATCTCAGATCATGGTACACAATTTACTTCCAAGTTTTGGAGGAAATTACATGATAAATTGGGCACACAACTCACTTTTAGTACCACTTTTCATCCGCAAATGGATGGGCAATTGGAGAGTACTATTCAAGTGTTAGAGGACATGTTGAGGGCATGTGTGATTGATTTTGGGGACATTGGGATAGTTTCATACCTTTCTTTGAGTTCTCTTATAATAATAGTTATCACTCCAACATATATATGACACCATTTGAGGCACTCTATGGGAGGGGATGTAAATCACCCATAGGATGCTTCGAGGCTGGAGATGTGAAACTATTGGGGGTAGATTTAGTGAATGATGCTCAAGATAAGCTGAGGTGTATTCATGCTAAGCTTCTCGCAGCCCAGAGTAGACAAAAGAAGTATGCAGATCATAAGGTAAGAGACATGACATTTCAAACCAGTGAGAATGTTCTTCTTAAGGTATCACCTATGAAAGGGGTGATGATATTTGTCAAGAAAGGTAAGATAACTCTGTGATACATTGGTCCCTTTGAGGTTCTTGAATGTGTAGGACCGGTAGCATATAGATTGGTGTTACCTCCTAACCTATCGGGAGTTCATCTAGTATTTCATGTGTCTATGTTAAAGAGGTATCATGGTGACATAGATTATATCATTAAATGGGACTCAATTGTGTTAGACAAGGACCTCCAATATAAGGAGGAACCGGTTGCAATTCTTGATTGTGATGTGCGTAAGTTGAGGACCAAGGAGATTAAGTCCGTGAAAGTTCAATGGAAGTATCGTCCAGTTGACGAAGCTACTTGGGAAACCTAGAGGGACATGCGAAACAAGTTTCCCCAATTGTTCGTCGATTCAAATACTACTTCATCCCTTCTTTAGCCTATTCTTCCTAAGTTTGTCACTCGGGGACAAGTGATGGGTAGGTATATGTTGTAACAACCGCGTTCTGTTGTTATAGAAAAGCCAACGGGGAAAAATTTAGGGTCGAAAAACTTTTTTGTAGTAACTTGAAATTTTTGAACCTAGTCCAGATTTGGACGAAATCAGAGTCTGGAATGTGTAGGGAAATCTGGTTAAAATCGGGTAAATTATTTATGATTTTAATTACATGTGTAGTTAGATAAGTCCTTAAGGAATGAGTACGACTTTACGAAATTGAATTCGGGTGAGTAGAACTCCCGAAATAGAGCTTAGCGTGAACGGTATTTTATGAGTGTCGTTGGTTAAAGGTGTGTTGTGAAATGGGGTTCTTGGAATTATAAAAATAGCTCACTGTTTCACGCAAGCTGCTTTGGCAGGGCCGTTGTAACGGGGTGGGTGCCACTGTGGTGGGCCAGACGCCACTTAAAGTCAAAAATAAACCCCAAAACGTCTTTATTCTATACTTTTCAATTTTTAGAGCTAAGGAACGAACCCTAGTCGATTCTTGATAGTATTCCACAATTCTTGAGGCTAAAGGTAAGTTTTTCACTCCCCGAATCCATTTTTCGATCCGTAGAACGTAATCAAATGAATAATTATTGATCGAATAGGGTTTTCATTTAGAATCTATGGTGGAAAGATCCGTAGTTTGGATACTTGAGATCATGGATTTGATCTAGGGTTCATAGAATTGTTAGTAATTCGGGTAATTAGTGATTGTTTATTGATTCCCGTATTATATTGATTTTTTGTAGATCAAGAACAAGCGAAACTAATCCAGAAAGGGAAGGATAAAGTTTCTTAGGGTTTTAAGCTTGTTTCGAGGTAGGTGATGGTTGTGATTTTATGATTGGGTGGTGTATGTTTGTTCTTGCTTCATTATGATACATGTATGTATGTGAATGTTGCATTATTAATCACACTTGCTGTAAATCAGATAGACGAATGATGAATGCCATGAATCATGACTTATTTGTATGAACTTGAGAATATACTTGTGATTGTGATTATTGCTTGTTGAATGGATCGGTTGTTGGAAATATACTTTACTATTAAAAAATTATTTATTTCAATTTTGAGAAAGTTAATTTGATCACATATTCTTAGGTGAAATAGAGCCAGATTCCGACTTCACAACTGAAGATTTTTGTTTACAAGCTATTGTCTACATAGAAAATATTTTGAAGACTCAACGTGTTCAAATTATTGTTGGAGGGTCAAATTCGTATATTGAAAAACTTGTGGAAGACCCTGTGTTCATGTTCAAATATAAGTATGATACTTGCTTTATTTGGATTGATGTAGAACAATCAGTCTTGAATCGTAGAGTTGACATGAGGGTTGATGAAATGGTCAATGCAGGTAATTTTTGAAATTGTTTTATATATCAATCAAGATATAATCATGCATCTAGCTAAAAATTTTTCATATATAATTTTCTTAATAATATTTTTGGTTATCAAATGTATGTTCCACTATATAAAATTCTTCTTAAAATTATGTTGCATGCAGGGCTAATGGATAAGGTGTGGCAGATTTTCATTCCATATGCAGATTACACCAAAGGAATCCAACGGTCCATTGGTGTCCCCGAAATGGACATATATTTAATAGAAGAAACCAATATAGAAGAAGATGATGAATCAAAGAAGACGATTCTTCAATCGTCAATTGCCAATATCAAGCACAGTACTCGTTTATAATTTTGTCACCAACTTGACAAGATTCAACGGTTAATAAATGAGAAAATGTGGTGGGTGCATCATATTATTGCTACTGACGTTTTCAAAGGAGATAGAAAAGATGTTGTTGGTGAAGCATGGAGGAATACCGTTTTGCAACCATGAGTGGATATTGTGAAAAGATAAATAAATAAACTAACATTGCGGAAGTAATGCCTAGAACCTGAAAGTCAATGTACCAAAACATCTAACAAGATCCATAAGTCTAACAAGAAGGGTCACAACCCCAAACTAATGAACTAATACTAACTAGAACAAGTGTAATTCTGAAATGTGGACATACACGAAAGGAGAACTCATGGTAGCCTGGAAAATCAAGCTCACCCTTGAATTCAATCGGCGATCACTAATCTTCTAAACGAGGTATGTCAATAGCTTCCTGAAGATGTCATGTACTCAACAAAGAAAGAGCATGTGCAGTATCAGCGTACATCCACAGTTTGCTGGTAGGATCACGCGACTATCCCACAAAGTGGAACATATATAAGTCATTACAACAATATAATCACATGCATATATTGAACATATACTATATTATCAACATTTATGAACAAGGTATAGTTTCACATTTCTCAAGATACATAATTATATCAAATCATTAGTCCTCTTATGGAACCCAAACCCAAACTGTTAGCATATCGGAACGTGGTACCCGACCCAATAATTATGCCAAAACATGGCAACCGATCCATTCAACAAGTTACAATCACAATCACAAGTATATTCTCATAATTATACCAACAAGTCATGATTCATGGCATTTATCATTCATCTATCCTCATTTACAATTAATATGATCAATAATGCAACATTCACATACAAACATGTATCATAATGAAGGAAAAACCAAGATACATCACACAATCATAGAATCAAAACCATCATCTACCTCTAAACAAGCTTGAAACCCTAAGAAACTTGATCCTTCCCTTTCCGAATTTGTTTCGCTTGTTCTTGGTCTACAAACAATCAATACAATATGGGAATCAATAAACAATCAATAATTACCTGAATTACTAACAATTCTAACAACCCTAGATCATACCCATGATCCCAATATCCAAGTTAGGGCTGTTTTCGCCATATAATCTAGATCAAAACCCTTCCCATCGATAATTACCCATTCTCTTACGTTCTACGGATCTAAAAATGGATTCGGGAAATGAAGAGTCGCCTGGGGTTCGTTCCTTTGCTCTAAAAATTGAAAAGTGCAAAATAAAGTCATTTTGGGGTTTATTTAGGTCTTTAAGTCGCGTTTGGCCCGCCACAGTGGTCCTCACCCCGCTAAAGTGGCCCCGCCAAAGCGACCAAAAGCACCGCCAAAGCGGCTAGAACAAAACAGTGAGCCATTTTAATAATTCCAAGACCCCCATTTCACAACACACCTTCAACCAACGACGCTCAGCAAATACCGTTAATGCTAAGATCGATTCCGGGAGTTCTACTTACCCGAATTCAATTCCCTAAAGTCGTATGGATTCCTTAACGACTTATCTAACAACTCATGTAATCAAAATCATAATTAAATCACCCAATTTTTACCAGATTTCCCTACACTCTAATGACTCTAATTTCGTCCTAATCTGGATTAGGTTGAGAAATTCTAAGTTACTACGAAAATGTTTTTCAACCCACAATTTTTCCTCGTTGGATTTTCTATAATGATGGAACCCGATCGTTACAAAATATTTCTCAAAAATGATGATCACAATATTATTATTGAGTGAACATAAACTATCATTATATCTATCTTCAGTTATTTTTTCTCTTCGCCACTTTAATTTTTGACCTATTTTGTACAGTTTGTATCGCATTACAAATATATATATGATACAACCCTTCTTTCTATATATTCTTGTCTTTGAAAACATTGTTTTTTATAGAGCAAATATTTAGGATTTATAAAAATATTTATTTTAAGTTCCAATCCAAGCCCAAGCCCAAGTCCAAGTACAAGTCTTCTATATTTCATATATATTAATATAAATACGTACTTACACAATTACATGAGATCATTCATAATGTCAAGGTAATAGAGTGAGAAAATACATGACCATAAATGTTAGGGAAGATTCTACCCAAAAAGAATTTGACAGAATAGAATTTTTAACTCCAAATTTAAAATTGTTAAATCGACAAAGAAGAGAAAATAGTAAATTTGTAATCTATTGGTATTAATTATTTAAGGAAATATATTCTACCTAATTAAACCACGGTGATGTAAGCTTGATTCAATAAAATCTTTATCTATTATTACATGCTGCACAGGTTAACATAAATACTCGTAATTGAAATAGTTATCGATAATTGTTCCCTTCCCTCTAATGGAATTAGACTTAACACTTATGACGTGTTGTTAAATATTGTAAGAATTGACGCATTATCACTTGAATATAATCCTTCAGAAATATTGTCCCTTTTGAAATCGGTCTTTTCGTCAATTTTGTATGTGATTTAATAACAATGTACATCTAGAAAGGTCATCCTAAAATTATTTAAGCTTAATCACCAAAATTCAAGGTGACATATCTGTATATTTTTTCAAGAACTATTCTCATCCAAAAATATATTAATTATTATATATATATATATATATATATTTGGTATACCAATTAATAATTTCATAATCACATTTTTACTATAATAGCCCAGTTGTATGTGATCTCGTAACTATGTACATCTATAACTTTATCCTAAAATATATTTAATAATAACTACCAAATTTCAAGTTGACATATCTATAAATTTTTCAAAAGTTATTCTTATCCTAAAAGACATCTGTAATTTTGAATATGATATGTCAATTAATAAGTCCACAAACAGATTTTACTATTAAAGTTTAATGCAATTTCTCTCATAGCCCCCATCAAGAAAAATATTTTTTTCATAATATATTCCATCTCAAGCAAGGTTTATACTTATTAACTTTATATTTACAAGATTTTTTAATGTCAGACTGTATGCATGAGTGGTTTTCATGAGATTATTTACTATTGTTGTAACGACCCGAACCGTTGTTATTTAGGAGAAACAAAAATCTAGGAAAATTCTAGGCTATTATCCTACTAGGAAGGCCCAGATGCCGCTAGGGCGGCGGCGCCACGGCGGGGTCAGTTGGTGCTAGAGAGGAATAGGCGAGACATAATGTAAATAATGTGAAATCTTATTCTATCCTTCTCCCTAAAATGCCTAGTCTAGTCGTAAAACACCTTAGAAACCCCCAAAAAGCTATTGCAAGCTTAGGAGAAAGGGAAGGAGAGATTTCTAGACTGAAGATGTCGATGGATTGCGGATTTTCGATCTAGATCACTGTCACGAATCTCGAAAATAAGAATCAAAGACAAAAACTCCGTGCAGCTGCTTGGCACCCAGGTAGGCTAGGTTTTATGAATTGAGTAGTTATAAATCTGTGCTCACTGTGTAATATATGTAAATCAATGGTAGAATTTATGCGTAGGCCTTTGTGCACCGAATGAATTATGATTAAAACTCTAGAAAGAAGCCTTAGAGGATGAACTAGGGCTAAGGATGGTCGAATCAACGTTTACATGATATACATCAATGAATAGTTCACTGGAATGTTTGTGATTTATGCTCGTCCTTGCTTCGTTATGATACATGTATATATGCGAAAGTTGCATTGTTGATCACGCTAATTGTAAACGAGAATGTAGGAATGAGGAATCCCAAGAATCATGACTTGATTGTATGATTATAAGTATATATTTTTAATTGTGATTGTAGCTTGTTGAATGGATCGGGTGTTGCGTTCTGACACACTAACTTGGATCGGTTTCCACGTTCCGGCATAACTAACTTGGATCGGTTGCCACGTTCCAACATAAATATGGGATCAGTTGCCATGTTTCGGTATAATTATTGGATCGGGTACCATGTTCTAGTATGCTAAAAGTTTGGGTTTTGGTCCCTTGAGAGGACCAATGATTTGACATACTTATGCATCTAGTAATGATGAAGTGCGTGTTGTTCGTAGGTGTTATTTGATGATTGTCCTACCCATTTGTAAGTAATTATGATGACCTAATTATATTGTGAGGGTGAGAAGTGGAGGTAGTGTACATATTTCATGCATTTCTTGTAAACCCATGTTTGGGGGTAACGAGAGTGGATGATGGTTGACTTGTTCACATAGATTAATTTTAAAGAAGAAAAAGGGGGTTTGTGGTTCATAGTTAGTAAGCTTGATACAATGTACCATGTGACGAAGGCAGGAACATCCGATAAAAGAGGAAGTAAGGGTAGGCAATGGGTGTTTAGACGAAATACGTGTAGTCATTTCGTGGTCTCTTCTATGTGCTAGAATGACTAGGCTATGATCAAGGAACTAGTGAGTGGGTTGAATGAGGAGGTTGTTAGTAGTACGTGGTACTAGTGTAATTTTGGAGGTATTGAAGTGAGGTAAAGGTGGAGGAGCCAGTGGCTTATGGCATATTCTTACTAGTTGATTTTCTTATGAAATGTGGTGGGCGTCGGGTTGGCCGATGATGCCTACCAGTTCGTGTGGTTTGTAATGATACTACTCTTGCTATGCCTTTTTGGGCATAGTCTAGATGCAGGTTGGTGATGTTTCATTAGGTGAAGACGAAGAATTTCTCCAGCAGCTTCTACTTTTCATTCCGCATGGTGGGAGTTGTGTCTTTTTTTATTATGTCCAGTTTGTACTCTTAGTTGCTCTTGTAACTGTTTAGACTAGATCCTTGGGGGTGTTAATCACTTTACAAGTTTTTAAACCGAATTTGTTTTAAGTGTACTTATTTATAAAATCCTACTATTTCTTTTATTTTCCATCTTATTTAATTTCCGCATGTTGTACCTGTTGGGATAAGAGGGTTCTCCTCCTTAGGTGGTAGTATGTAGGTGCCCACACGGCCCGGTGGGTTGGGTCGGGACAATTGTAACCTAATTATTATTTTGATTTTATTTTATGTGTAGCTAAAATGAATACTTTCATCAATAATAACAAGTTCAACAAGAAGAAAGTGGTGTTCATAATGGGAGCAATAGGAAGAGGAAAATCCCATCTCTCTGTTGACCTTTCAACCCATTTTCGAGGAGAAGTAATCAACTCGGACAAAATGCAAGTATATAAGGGACTTGAAATTGTTCCAAACAAGATCACACACACTGAGAAACAAGGTGTACGACTCTATTTGTTAAGCATATATATTTATTTCTAACAATATTTATATCAAATGACTACCTAGATAATTTAATAGTAGAAATTGTAGATTCTAGTGGAAATATATTTTACTATTAAAAAATCATTTATTCCAATTCTGAGAAAGTTTATTTGATCACATTTTCTTAGTTCAAATTGTGCCAGATTCCGACTTTACTGCTGAAAATTTTTGTTTGCAAGCTATTGTCTACATAGAATTGTTTTTAAAGACTCAACGTATTCCAATTATTGTTGGAGGGTCAAATTCATATATTGAAAAACTTTTGGAAGACCCTGTGTTCATGTTTAAATATAAGTATTATACTTGCTTTATTTGGATTGATGTAAAGCAATGAGTCTTGAACTGTAGAGTTGACATGAGGGTTGATGAAATGGTCAATGCAGGTAATTTTTGTAATTGTTTTATCTATCAATCAAGAAATAATCATGCATCTAGCCAAAAACTTTTCTTCTATAATTTTCTTAAATAATATTTTTTGTTAACAATCTATGTTCCACTAAATAAAACTCTTCTTAAATTTATGTTGCCTGCAGGGTTAGTGGATGAGCTGCGGTAGATTTATATTTAAGACACAAATTACACCAAAGGAATCCGACGGTCCATTGGTGTCCCTGAAATGGATAGATATTTAAGAGAAGAAACCATTATAGACGAAGATGATGAATTAATGAAGACGATTCTTCAATCGTCAATTGCGAATATCAGGCGTAATACTCATTTATTAATTTGTCACAAACTTAACAAAATTCAACTGTTAATAAATGATAAAATGTAGTTGGTGCATCATATTGTTGCTACTGATGTTTTAAAAGGAGATAGAGAAGAAGCTGTTGACGAAGTATGGAGGAATACCATTTTGAAACCTTGCGTGGATAGTGTGAAAAGCTTTCTCAAAAATGATGATCACAATATTATTATTGAGTGAACATAAACAATCATGATCTCTATCTTGAGTTATTTTGTCTCTTCGGCACTTTAATTTTGAACCTATTTTGTATAATTTGTATCGCATTACATATATATATATATATATGACCCTTCATTCTATATATATTATTCTTGTCTGTAAAACATTTTTATTTATATAGCAAATATTTAAGATTTATAAAAATATTTATTTTAAGTTCCGATCCAATCACAAGACCCAAGTCTAAGTCCAAGTCTTCTATATTTAATATATATTAATATAAATACGTACTTACACAATTACATGATATCATTCATAATGTCAATGTAATAGAGTAAGAAAATAAATGACCATAAATGTTCAGGAAGATTCTACCCTAAAAGAATTTGAAAGATTAGAATTCTTAACTCCAAATATAAAATTGTTATATAGACAAAGAACAGAAAATAGTAAATTTGCAATCTGTAGGTAATGATCATTTAATGAAATATATTCTACCTAATTCAATAACGGTAAAGGAAGCTTGATTCAACAAAATCTTTATCTATTATTACATGTTGCACGAGTTAATATAAATACTCGTAATTGAAATAGTTATCGATAATTGTTCCCTTCCCTCCAATGGAATTAAACATAACACTTATGACTAGTTGTTAAATAGTGTAAGAATTGACACATTATCACTTGAATATATTCCTTCAGACATATTATTGAGTTCTTTTTACAATCCTTTTGAAATCGATCTTTTCGTCAATTCTATATGTGATCTCATAACAATGTACATCTAGAAACGTCATCCTAAAATTATTTAAGCTTAATCACGAAAATTCAAGATGACGTATCTGTATATTTTTTCAAGAACTATTCTCATCAAAAAGATATGAATTATATATATACATATATATATTTTCTTTTTCTATTATTTTTATTTGGTATACCAATTAATAAGTTCATAATCACATTTTTACTATAAAAGCCCAGTTGTATGTGATCTCCTAACAATGTACATCTAATAACTTTATCCTACTATATATTTAGTAATAATAACCAAAATTCAAGTTGACATATCTATAAATTTTTCAAAAGTCATTCTTATCCTAAAAGATTTTAGTAATTCTGAATATGGTATGTCAATTAATAAGTCCACAAACAGATTTTACTATAAAAGTTGAATGCAATTTCTTTCATAGCCATTATCAAGAAAAATATATATTTTTTACATAGTATATTCCATCTCAATCAAGGTTTCTACTTATTAACTTTATATTTACCAGATTTTTATATGCATGAGTGGTTTTCATGAGATTATTTACTATTATAAACTAATTATTATTTTGATTTTATTTTATGTGTATCTAAAATGAATACTTTCATGAGCAGTAACAAGTTCAACAAGAAGAAAGTGGTGTTCATAATGGGAATCCCGTCTCTCTATTGACTTTGCCACCCATTTTCGAGAAGAAATAATGTAACGACCTGATTCCGTCGTTCGAAAAAATCCTATGCAGAAATAATTGGTGTCAGGAAACTTGTTGGTAGTAACTTGGAATTTCCTAACCTAGTGCAGATTGAGACGAAATCGGAATCATTAGGGTGTATGGAGATCTGGTAATATTCGGGTAATTTATTTATGATTTTGATTACATGAGTAGTTTCATAACTCGTTAAGGAACCCGTACGACTTTACGGAATTGAATTCGGGCGAGTAGAACTCCTGAAATCGATCTTAGCGTGAAGGATATTTTCTGAGTGTCGTTGGTTAAAGGTTTGTTATAAAATGGGGGTCTTGGAATTATTAAAATAACTCACTGGTTCCATGCAATCCGCTGGGGCGGGAATTTTGCCGCAAAGGCGGGTTTGCTTTAGCGGGGTGAGGGCTGCTGTGGCGGGTTTGACGCGACTTATGTTTGGTTATAAACCCTTAAACAACCTTATTCTACACTTTTCGATTTTTAGAGCTAAGGAACAAACCCCAAGCGACTATTAATAGTTTTCCACCATTCTTGAGGCTAAAGGTAAGCTTTTCACTCTCAGAATCCATTTTTCGATCCGTAGAACGTAATAGAATGGGTAAATATCGATGTGGGAGGGTTTTGATATAAATTCTATGGTGAAAAAAACCATATTTTGGATACTTAGGATCTTGGGTTTGGTCTACGATTATTGATTTTGTTATAATCTTGATAATTATACCTTTGATTGTTGATCTTTGTGTTAATTGTATATTTTTAGATCACGAACAAGCGAGAAGAATCCGGAATGTTATATTCAAGTGCCTTAGGGGATTCAAGCTTGGATTCGAGGTAGGTAATGGTTCTGATTTCATGTTGGTGTAATATATGTTTGTAATTGCTTCATTATAATGCATGTATGCTAATGTTGCATTATTGATCACCTTAATAGTAAATGAGGATAATTGAATAATTTTATGCCATGAATCACCTCTTTTTCTATGATTGTGAGAATATACATTGTGATTGTGATTGTTGTTTGTTGAATGGGAGGGTGCACAATCCGACACACTAGCTGGGATCGGTTGTTACGTTCCATCATAAACATAGGATCGGTTGCCACATTCTTTCATAAACATGGGATCGGCTGCCACGTCCCGACACACTAACTTAGATCGGCTACTGCAAATTGGTATGCTAATAGTTTGGGTTTGGGTTCCATGAGAGGACCATTGATTGGGTTCCCTGATAGGACCACTGAATTGTGTTGTGTATATACTTGTGATGATTACGTTCATATCTAGTGATGATTGGTATTGGAAGACTACATGTTGCTCTAAATTATTAACCAATGGATATTATCGAGAATGTTGGATGCTTCATTGATCCTGAAAAGATGACTAATATTGTATATGTTCGGTATATGTCTGTTTTATAATGTTGTGGTTACTTGCATGTGGTTTACTTATTGGGATGGCCGTGTGATCCTACAAATACATTGTGGTTATGTTCTGATACTGAGCTTGCTCTTTCTTTGTTGAGTACAGGGCATCTTCAGGTGGCTACTGATAGACCTCAGCTAGGTGAATATTGAGCGTGACCGGATTCAATGGTGAGCAAGTTCTTTCGGGCAGCCATTGATCTTTTTTGTTTAAGTCCACTCTTTTTGCACTCAAACTATTTGTTAAGGTGTTCTTTTTGTTTTGGGGTTCTACACCTTGTTCTTAGACTTGTCGTTAGTAGAGTTTTGGTACAATGACTTTTAGGTTCTAGGGGTTGTTCTTCTACATTAGTTGGCCTAGTTTATTTAAACCTTTGGAGTTTATGGGGACTCAATTTTTATTGTTATTTAAACCTTCTTCCATAGCTTTAAATGTGTATTACTTTGGTTAAGCTGATTAGTTGGGCTGTAGTTTTGGTTCTCCCACCGAAAGGTTAGTGTTGGTGCCACTCATGACGATCTGAGTTGTGACAAAGTTGGTATCAGAGCCCTAGATTCGTTGATATCATTGTACCAAAACGAGTCTAGTAGAGTCTTGCGGAATGGTACAATGACGTTTATACTTTTCTTTGAGAGGTTATAAGACTTTAGGAAAAACTCACTTCTTTTTACTCCGTCGTGCTATGACTTGAATTCAATTGGTATCTGGGTGATACCAATTGGTATCTTTCCTCCTTCACTCTATGGTTCGAACTAAAGCAACAAAAGTGGTAACACCATCACTAGCAAGAGAGGATGTGTATAGACTACCGATAGTTGAATAGGGTCACCATTCAGAACAAGTATCCATTGCCTCAGATAGATGACCTCTTTGATCAATTGCAAGGTGCATCGGTTTTCTCTAAGACTATTTATGGTCTGGTTACCATAAGTTAAAGATTGAGGCGGTTAAGAATTGGGTTCTACCAAGTTCTATGATTGAAATTAGCAGTTTTGTGGGGTACGTTAGCTACTATTGTTGCTTGTGGTATGGGTTGAGTCCAATTGGTATATCCCTATTCCAATTTTTATCTCAACGGAGTGAACTAGACGTCGTAGCCCCGGCTGAAAGGACACAAGCAATTTAATTGAAACTGAGAAGGTTCCAATTGGTATCTGGCCTTAGGGGTCGTACCATTCGTAGATAATTAGTAATGGTCGCTTATGAAATGAACTAATTAAAGAATTTGGACTTGTCTTGCGCTTGTGTAATGATCGCGTGAATGCCTGGGTGTATCACGGGAATGTGTTGGTTGTGGTGCTGGGGAGGGATTCTTCCCTCTAAGGCGAGGCCTCCAGTGCAGATATTTTCCCGCCAGAGCAGGATGAGACGAGGAAGAACCTTAACATATCTCCTTTGTTTTCCCCTAGTCACAATTATGGACCACGAATCGTACCCGAACAAACCCCCGCGATCTAATTCAGTGTTCAACAATTGAATATAAGTTATAAGTGTGTTAAATTGTAGAGAACCTAGGCATATGAGGAGGAAATTAGTGAGGTCGTGGAGGTCGGAGAAATGGTAATGCAGATAGAGGAGTAGTGTTGCCAGGCGATGAGATTTGCCTGTCAAGAGGACAACGCTCAGTTTATGTTTTTCTGGGTAAGACCGAGTTTGAGGGTGTGGTGCAGTTGTCACAAGAGCTACTCTTGTCTGTGCCCGGATGACTATTTTTTGTTTGATTCGCGTTCTACGTATTCGTATGTGTCAGTTCAATTGACTTGAGATTTTATGTGGTTTGTGATATACTTGATGCCATCATCCATGTTTCTACCCTAGTAGAAGAGTTAGTCATAGTCACCCATGTATATAGTATTGCCCGGTTGTGTTTATGGAGTTTCAGATTTGAGTTGATTTGTTTACCCTTGATATGACTAACTTGACATAATAATATGCATGACTTAGTTGTCCCCCCCATATTACACCGGGCTTAATGGAAATACTAAGTCGGTAACTGATGTTTGCGTAATCAAGACACAACTTCCGATGCAAGTGTCTACAATCGTGCAATAGTTTAATAACCAACCAAAAGTTGGGATCGTTCCCAAGAGAGTGATTTTGAGAATTAACAGAAAAATAAAACTTAGTTCTAACTAGCCGTAGCTAAAAACGTTAACGATTAAAATCATTGTAAATTAAAAGGGGACACAAGAGTGTCAATTAACAATGGGGTTTTATTTGTCACAAGTAGGTAAAAAAACAGCAAAATAAACAAGAGTTTCTAAGTAATGATAGGGGATCCTTGGGAAGTGACGGGAATACGGGTTAAGATAGATTATTGGGTACATACTTTAGATAGAAGATTCATAGAGTAATTGTGACTAGGCTAGACTTTAAGGGTGATAAGCTCTCTCTTGAGCAACTTACCCCGTTTCAAATATGTTCTTCTTGGACACCTAGTTGCCACATAAAGACCAGCCTACAACTTAACCCACTCACTCTCTCGAGCTGAGTGTGTGGATATGGGACTAGGGTTCAGTCTCTCGAGTTGTACCTCATGTCGACCCACTCACACTAACAATCAATCTAGTGGTCTTAGTTTTATGACCTCTGTCTCGAGCAAGACGAAAATGCATAAATAAACTTGTATTTGCAACTACAAATTCGTTAAATTCATCCACAACCACTTAACGAAATCACAATTAAACTACGATTAAACTATCAGCAAAGAAGACCCAATAATTATCTTAACCCATATTCGCTAAATCACAACCAAAGAATTGGGGTTTTTAGCCACACATCAAGAGATATAAATTTATACCTAAATGAGCTTGCATTCAAATGGGTATGAAGATTTAAGTCTTGTTACATGCCAAGAATGTAGAATCCAAAAGACCCAAGTCCAAATCCTTGGAGATGAAACCCTTTTTTTCTTCAAGTCTTCAAAACCCTCTCAAACTCAGAGCAAAAATACTAAAAAGTACTATTCTATATGATAATTATAATAATTGTTCGACACTTAAAACTACAAGTCTAATTAGTATTTATAGTATTCATAGATTTGTGCTGCAGCGTATCATTTCGCGTCGTTAGTCGAAATCGCCGATAAACTCGGCGATTCGCTCCTTGGTGTAGTTCATCGCCGTCTTGCACTAGCCTTTAGTATCGCCGTACTCTGGGTCATTGGGCGACATGGTCCTGCTTCACGAAACTTCTGGGCGATGCACCGACTGCTCCCTATCTCCGCCGACTTGATCCTTTCCTTCAAGATTCAACATACTGGAACAAAAGGTGAAGTATGACCTTTCAACGACTCACCAAGTGAACTCGGCGATTCTCAGGCGTTCATTTCTTCGTTCTTCTCGGCCCTTTGGTTCTTTTTTGCGACGTAGTGTCCATGCTTTCCATCAAACATCAAATACCTGAAACTTAAGGGTTTTCATCAGATATTGAGAGATAATAAGCATTTGGGCACACAATTTATATTAAAATATAACCCTAAATGAGTCCAATTTGTGGACTCATGAACACCCCCAACTTAAAATTTTATTGTCCTCAAGCAAACTCAAGTTCAGCCGTTCAAAAAGGGTGTCTCAAACAGTGCTACACAAGACTCAATCATGAATGCCCACAACAAGACTCAATTTACTTATGCAAAGATCAAATGTGTACTCAAAGATTCAAGTTGTGACTCACCAATATCAACGAAACTCATGCAAGTTCAAGCTCAACTATAGTGTTCAAATGCCCTCACACAAAGAATGATTCCATATTGACACAATGGTTTCACAGTTTCAAGCTTCAGAATCAGAGGCAATGCTCACGCTCACAAAGAAGATCATAATGCATAATTTCACCCATAGGTTTGCTCGTATTTTCCAATCAACATTTGTTTCAGCTCACTCACTATCAAAAAAGTCTTTTCAAAGCTTGTAATGGGGTTGAGTGCAATGGTATGGTCATTTAGGCTCAGTGACTTTCATCCTCGTGAAATGTGGTGCTCACAAGACTTCCTTTCCTTTTCCTTCATCATTCTCTTTAGTGCTCATAAGTCATCCTATTATTCACTTTGCATGGATCGTTTGGGAACCTCATCTCTTTTGTACTTTATTCCATAACTTTCTTTTTCATTCTTTTTCTTTTTCTTTTTCTTCTCTCTATTTTTTTATATGGAGGGGTTCCATTTTTCTCAACACCATGGGTTAAAGGAGACTTTCCTTCCATTTCTTCACTTTCCCTTTTAATTCTTTTTCACCACACCCTAACTTAGGCTTTTGGCCTAAGTTGTCTATTCAATCAACAACAATTCAAGAGGATTATAGGTAATGGATTAAGAAAGGTTTAGTTTTCATCAAGTTTCTTTCAAAGAAGGGTAAGGCTCAAAGGGTTTTCAAGAAAGAATCACACGCTCACAAGGGAGGCCTCAGAAGAGGTATATGTCAAATTGGCTCACACTCGTAGAAGTTGCATAAGATCATACCAAGAGATAACATCGCTCAGTTGACCGGACCAACGGGGCAAATTCTAGGATCTATAATGCATAGTTCACAAGTAAGCTCATCACACTAGGCATTGACACTATAGTCAAACAAGACTCCACAATTTTGCTAGTGTGCAACGATCATTACAAGAGACTCGTCTGATACTGGGCTAGTCAAAACGAGATGCAAGTAGTTCACATAGTGTCTATGCAACTTCATTTGGCCTCATCATAGTCACGCATTCATGTTCGTTCGATTGAGAGCACTATTCAAGTCATCGATATTGATTGGAACCGAGACTCAATTTTTTGCAAAATAACAGCCACATTCAAGAGCTTATAAACGATGGCGAAAATGTGTAAAAAATTCAATTTTTTTTGGAAGGGTATCCAAATCATTTTGTTATTTAAAATAAAAGGAGCCATAAGCTCAAACATTCACAGAAGAGCAGTATTTAAATAAGCAAAATACAAACATCAAATAGCACACAAGGTGGTCCTCAACCCACCACAAATAAAAGCAATTTGTCCTCAAATGCAATTAACACAGAATACGAAAGGTAAAATGAAAAAAGACAGAGAGGGAGGTAAAGAGGGGATCCTGGCTAAGTTGCCGCTCCATCTGTCTGGGCATTAGTGCTTGGAGTGACTCCAGAAAGACCAGCTCCACTGGATCCCGCAATAGGTGCTAAGGAAACTTGTACAGCAACATCTATCATAATTGCTTCCAACTCAGTCAGGTCTTCATCTGCAGCTCCCTCAGTCTCCTCAAGCATCTCTTCATCATGTTCTGCTTCTGACTCAAGATCGACTATCTGCTCCGCTCTATCCCCATGCCAGTGGTGGTATGAGGCATCTCAGGCATGTATGGAATCTCCACTGTCCCAAAGACGATGGACACATGGGTGGACTTCAGGTGGTCTACATCTTTTCGCAGTTCAGCAATGGCAACATTTAAAGCCATCACCTCCTCTGTGGACCCTTGGTTGTGCTCACACACTGCTATCCTGGCTGCTAGGGCATCAATGGTAGTGCTTAGAGATGTCACAACATCAGTTAGGGAAACCTGGATCATGCCTGGAACAGAGACCTCCAGACTAGCGGCCCGACGATTAGCAAAAATGGTCAGTTGTCCCATCGAGAGTAGGAAAGCCTGGGTGAGTGGATCACAGTAAATAACAGCAACAGTAGTGGCTCTTAGAGACCGTGCAACAGTAGAAGAACCTGGAGTGTCAGCCAGAGTAGCAGGGGTAATGGATATACCTGAAGGCCAGGGGTTGGAGTAGGTAGAGGTGCCTCTGCAGGCGATGATTCAATGTTTACTAACTCCACCGATGCTTCCTTCTTCCTTTCTGCTTCATCCTTAATGTACTCGACTTCGATCCTCTGGATATCTGTAGAGGCTGTGGTAATCACTTCCATATCCTTCTTGGCATGTCGAGGCACCCGGGCTTGTTTGAATAATTTTGTGATCAAGATTGGAAATGTAAGTGAGGTTCGGCTCTTCCTTGCACGCATAAGTATCGCTGAAGCAATGATTGTACCCAAATTTTTTCAAGTGTCCTCTATGAAGCAACCCAGGCAAGATGCCTTGGCAAGGCGAATGATCGACTCATTCTGGGACAGAATAATTGTGCTGCTGATAAAACTAAACCAGAACCTTGCGGCTATGTTTAGTTCTTTCTTTTCAATCGGAAGTACTTCCGTCAACCACTTTGAAATCTAATATAAAATTAGTGGGGCTAACCACTTTTTCATCTCATCCAGCTTCTTTGTTTTGATAAAGAAAGGGATTGTGTTATACAATGAAAATTACAATTCATATTTTTCATTGTAAGTCTACATTCGTGATGATGTATTGACAAGGTGAGAATTGATCAATTGTATATGGTATTGAGCATTTGAAAAGACTTACACCTGGGTTGAGTCGTAAAGTTTATTATTGTTGATTTGTAAGTACCTAAGAAAGGTTTCCTTTAAAAGTGTTGGTTTATAATAATGTAAATGGTCGGAATGCTTATGATGGTTGTTAGTATTGTGAGTATGATTAACTAGCTATGCTCTCGTGCGTTTTCACTTTTATGGGTGGATCCCTAGTGGTGGATCAGGGGTACGAAATCCTGCATTGTTCTGTTGGTTGAGTGCGAAGATTGGGAAGATTTAGTTATTCCAAATGCCATATTTGGAATTATCTTGGCGTTGTTAAATTATTTTAGTGGCTCTATATGTACCACCTTGCTTATGAGAATTTATAGAAGAGCTACCATGCGTATTTATGGTTGTTCGACAATCTAATATTTCATCTTGTTGTCGAGGTCATGTATCGATTAAGTGTGATTGAATGTGGGGATCATTAAATCCAATTCTACTATTCTTAAAAGGTAATCTACAATTTCTAAATCTTGCACTTTGATAGTGTTGTTGGAGGGTTTGTATGCTTTGACATATCCCTCGATAAGTATCTGATGTCTAAAGATCAAACTTTTATCACTTAAGCTTATGGAAATTTATATTGTGAGATGGAGATTTGATAAGCACTATGATTGTTTGGGTATTATGATTGTGTGTTGGTTGGTTCAAGTTCACCACTAATTGTGGTGAGTTTTGATTTAGGATTTTATCATAGTTATGTGAGAAAGGATTCGTCCTAATGTTTGTGTCAAAGTCCTTGATAACATGTTGCAGACATGTTTACGATCAACTTTGGTGGCATTGGGATTAGCTTTGTTGTTAGTTGAATGTACATGCAACAATAATTATCACAGGATTATTGTGATGACTTCATTGAGGCATTGTAAGGGATGATGTGTAGGTATTCAATTTGTTGGTTTGGTGTAATGAGATTTAGTAAGATGGGCATGCGAGACAAGTATCCCCAATAATTTGACGATTCAGATACTACTCTACTCTTAATTTAGCCAGTCTTTCCAAGTTGATCACTCGTGGACGAGTGATGGGTAAATTGGTATCTATTGTAACGACTTGATTCTGTTGTTAGGGAAAAGCCAATGGAGAAAGAATTAGGGTCAGGAAACTTGTTGGAAGTAACTTGGAATTTCCTAACCTAGTCCAGATTTGGACGAAATCAGAGTCATTAAGGTGTAGGAAAATCTAGTACTAATCGGGTGATTTATTTATGATTTTGATTACATGAGTAGTTAGATAACTCGTTAAGGAACCCGCACGACTTTATAGATTTGAATTCGGGCGAGTAGAACTCCTGAAATCGATCTTAGTGTGAATGGTATTTTCTGAGCGTTGTTGGTTAAAGGTGTGTTGTGATATGGTGTTCTTAGAATTATTTAAATAGCTCAGTGGTTCAATGCAAGTCGCTGGGGCAGTATTTTTGCTGCCAAGGCGGGGCCACTACAGCGGGGTGAGGGCCGTTGTGGCGGGTTCGACGCGACTTAAGGTCATTTATAAACCCCTAAACAACCATATTCTGCACTTTTTGATTTTTATAGCTAATGAACGAACCCCAGGCGACTATTAACAGTTTTCCACCATTCTTGAGGCTAAAGGTAAGCATTTAACTCCCCGAATCCATTTTTCGATCCGTAGAACGTAATAGAATGGGTAAATATCAATGCAGGAGGGTTTTGATATAGATTCTATGGTGGAATCAACCCTATTTTGGATACTTAGGATCTTGGGTTTTTATAATCCGGATAATTAGACCTTTGATTGTTGATCCTTGCGTTAATTGTATATTTTTAGATCATGAACAAGCGAGAAGAATCCGGAAAGGAAGATTGAAGTGCCTCAAGCTTGGATTCGAGCTTGGTAATGGTTGTGATTTCATATTGGTGTGATATATGTTTGTAATTGCTTCATTATAATGAATGTTTGCGAATGTTGCATTATTGATCACCCTAAACGTAAATAAGGATAATTGAATAATTGTATGTCATGAATCACCTCTTGTTGTATGATTGTGAGAATATACATTGTGATTGTGGCTTGTTGAATGGGCGGGTGTCACGATCCGACATACTAACTGGGATCGGTATCCACGTTCTAGCATAAACATGGATCGATTGCCACGTTCCGACATAAACATGGGATCGGCTGCCACATCCCAGCACACTAACTTGTATCAGGTACGACAAACTGGTATGCTAACAGTTTGGGTTTGAGTTCCATGAGAGAGCCATTGAATTGGTTTCCCTGAGAGGACCATTGAATTGTGTTGTGTATATACCTGTGATGATTACTTTCATATCTAATGATGATTGATATTGTAAGACTATATGTTGATCTAAATTGCTAACCAATGGGTATTATTGAGAATGTGGGATGCTACATTGATCATGGAAAGATGAATAATATTGTATATGTTTGGTATATGCCTATTTTTTAATGTTGTGGTTACTTGCATGTGTTTCACTTATTGGGATGGCCGCGTGATCCTAGCAGTACACTATGGTTGTGTACTAATACTGCATTTGCTCTTTCTTATTTAAATACAGGGCATCTTCAGGTGGCTATTGATAGACCTCAGCTAGGTGACTATTGAGCATGATCGGATTGAAGGGTGAGCTAGTTATTACGGGTTGCCATGAATCTTTCTTGTTTAAGTCTACTCTTTTTGGACTCAGACTATTTGTTAAGGTGTTCTTTTAGTTTCAGTATTGTACCCATTGTTCTTAGACTTGTCGTTAGTAGAGTTTTGGTACAATGACTTTCAGGTTCTTAGGGTTGGTCTTCCGCATTAGTTGGGCTAGTTGATTTAAACCTTTAGAGTTTAGAGGGACTCAATTTTTTTTATTATTTAAACCTGCTTCCATAGCTTTAAATGTGTATTACTTTGGTTAAGCTGATTAGTTGGGCTGTAGTTTTTGTTCTCCCACCGGAGGGTTAATGTGGGTGCCACTCACGACAGTCTGGGTAGTGACAAATAATCAACTCGGAAAAAATGCAAGTATATAAGGGACATGAAATTGTTACAAACAAGATCACACACACTAAGAAACAAGGTGTACGACACTAATTGTTAGGTATATATATTTATTTCCAACAATATTTATATCAAATGACTACCTTGATAATTTAATAGTAGCAATTGTAGATTCTAGTGGAAATATACTTTACTATTAAAAAATTATTTATTCCAATAATGAGAAAGTTAATTTGATCACATTTTCTTAGGAGCTAGATTCCGACTTCACAGCTGAAGATTTTTGTTTGCAAGCTATTGTCTACATATTTTTTTTTTGAAGTCTCAACGTATTAAAATTATTGTTGGAAGGTCAAATTCGTGTATTGAAAAACTTGTTGAAGACCCTGTGTTCATGTTAAAATATAAATATGATACTTGCTTTATTTGGATTGATGTAGAGCAATCAGTCTTGAACCGTAGAGTTGATATGAGGGTTGAGGAAATGGTCAATGTAGGTAATTTTTTGTAATTTTTTTATATATCAATCAACATATAATCATGCATCTAGCAAAAATCTTTTCTTATAGAATATTCTTAATAATATTTTTGGTTATCAAATCTATGTTCCACTAAATAAAACTCTTCCTAAATTTATGTTGCTTGACGGGCTAGTGGATTAGGTGAGGCAGATTTTTATTCCAGATGCAGATTACACCAAAGGAATCCGACGGTCCATTGGTGTCCCCTAAATGGACAAATATTTAAGGCAAGAAACCACTATACACGAAGATGATGAATCAAAGAAGACGATTCTTCAATCATCAATTGCGAATATCAAGCGTAATACCCATTTATTAATTTGTCACCAACTTGACAGGATTTAACGGTTAATAAATGAGAAAATGTGATTGGTGCATCATATTATTTCTATTGACGTTTTCAAAGGAGATTGAAAAGAAGTTGCTGACGAAGCATAGAGGAATACAGTTTTGCAACCTTGCGTGGATATTGTGAAAAGATTTCTCAAAAATGATAATCACAATATTATTATTGAGTGAACAAAAACTACCATTATCTCTATCTTGAGTTATTTTGTCTCTTTGACACTTTAATTTTGGACTTATTTTGTACAGTTTGTATCGCATTACAGATATATATATATATATGATAGGACCCTGCTTTCTATATATATTATTCTTGTCTATAAAAACATTGTTATTTATAGAGCAAAAAATTAAGCTTTATAAAAAAATTTATTTTAAGTTCCAATCCAATCCCAACCCCCAAGTCCAAGTCCAAGTCTTCTATATTTAATATATATTAATATAAATATGTACTTACACAATTACATGAGATCATTCTTAATATCAAGGTAATAGAGTGAGAAAATAAATGACCATAAATGATTGGGAACATTCTACCCTAAAAGAATTTGAAAGAATACAATTATTTAATCCAAATTTAAAATTGTTACATACACAAAGAAAGGAAAATAGTAAATTTGCAATCTATCGGTAATGCGTATTTAAGAAAATATATTGTACCTAATTTAATAACGGTGATGAAAGCTTGATTCAATAAAATCTTTATCTATTATTACATGTTGTACAAGTTAATATAAATACTCGTAATTGAGATAGTTATCGATAATTGTTCTCCTCCCTCTAATGGAATTAGACTTAACACTTATGACGTGTTGTTAAATAGTTTAAGAATTGACGCATTATCAGTTGAATATATTCCTTCAAAAATATTATTGAGTTCTTTTTACAATCCTTTTGAAGTCGATCTTTTAGTCAATTATGTATGTGATTTCATAACAATGTAAATCTAGAAACGTAATCCTAAAATTATTTAAGCTTAATCACCAAAATTCAAGGTGACGTATCTATGTATTTTTTTCAAGAACTATTATCACCGAAAAAGATATTAATTATATATATATATATATGTTATAGTATTTAGTGTTGCTTATTGGAGTGAAGATTTGATTAATAAGCTTTGCACAAAATAATATTACAGATTTTTTCTGAATGTTCAGTGTGGATCGTCATATATATCTCTTATTCACACGAGTCTATGAAGTTGGTCAATGAAAAAATTTATTTGTTAAATGCAATAATGCATATATTTATTTCAATTGGTTGAGGTTCAATCATGTAATTAGTCGTATCTCAGTAATATTACCTTATAGACGATATTTGTTGTGTATATTTCTTCTCATCTAACCAGATGTGCTTTGCACGTGTATTCTATGTTAAACTGTTTAGATGTAATATGAACATGTGAAGAAAACAACTAAATTTTATTTTTTAGAACTAATCTTTGTATATTAATTTTTATTTTATAAGTTATAACATAATAGATGAAGTTCTTGTTGTTGGCTCTCATATTTGACTTCTCGATTGACTGTATACATAAATCAATGATAGTTATTTCACTGTCCATAGTTAACTAAGAAAGGTTTCCTTTTTTTTACCGGAAAAACTAAAAATTAAAATTTAAGAATATCATCTATTTGTAAAATCATATATATAATCACATGTTTATCTTACACCCAACAAAGATTTAGTTCAAATACTTGCAAACAATTTTTAATTTATTCAATCAAGCATGATTCATCCAAGGAAAAATAACAACATCGTGTTATCACATATATTGGGGCGGGTAATAATATAAAAAATTATTGTTTGAAAGTTAATACCAGAAAAGATGAAAGATAGAAATATTTACTATAATAACTATGATAATTCCTAATATTATTACTAAAAAATGTTAAAGAGTGTGAATAATGTTTGCAATAATTAGTAATAACTAAGAGAATTTGTAATGTTATAACTAAATGATTAATGTGCAATAGATGTATTTCTAATAAATTTTATACCTACATAAATAAATAGGTCTTTTAATTAATGCTACTATTTCTTCTTATAGTTATTAGATTTTAATTTAGTGTAGGGACAAAATGAAAATGTTTATTTCATATTACTGAATATAAAATTTATTTTGTAATTGATAAATTTTTAAATGATTCATATATATTCACATATTTTCACACTTGAGAAGTTTAATAATTTTGGAAAAAGATGTTCAGAAGCATATATTTACATCACAAGAGAAATTGTTAACAAAAATAAATGAATTTACAGTACATCATGTTAATTTTATATATATTGGAACATTACATACTAATGTATATGTTAAGCAAAAAAATAATTATTATATCATCAAAATTATTTTTCTTAAGTACTCGGGGTTAAGGAATGTACCTTCTTAGTATAGAACGATTTACTTCATTAATATAGTGGTACCTCATGTTCCGCTAAACTTTGAACTCACTCAACGACAACAAATCACACAAAAAAAATTAAAATGCAAGAAGAAGAGTAGGAGTTTAAAAAAATTGTGGTTGAAAAGCCTCTATTTATAGTCAACAAAGGGTAGTATGAACAAGTGTTTTTTGTGTCTTATCTGAAAAGCCATGACCTTTCCGAGAAGTCACAACCCTTTGAAAAAGTCACAACTCTTTGGAAAAATCACAACTCACCAAAAAATCACACCCCTTTGGGAAAATTCACAACTTATCAGAAAAGTCACAACTAATCGAAAAAGTGACCTTTTCGAGAAGTCAGAAACCTTTGGAAAAGTCACAACTTATTGAAAAATTCACAACTCTTTGGAAAAGTCACAACTCATCGAAAAAATGACAACCTAAGTTATGGATATTATAGTAATTTAACATTCAAGTTAGTAGTTCATGTTTTTAAGGTAATATAGATAGATATATTTAATTTGGTATACCAACTAATAAGTTGATAATCACATTTTTACTATAAAAGCCTAGTTGTATGTGATCTCCTAACAATTTACATCTAATAACTTTATCCAAAAATATATTTAATAATAATTACCAAAATTCAAGTTGACATATCTATAATTTTTTCAAAAGGAATTCTTACGCTAAAAGATATCAGTAATTCTGAATATGGTATGTCAATTAATAAGTCAACAAACAGATGATACTATTAAAGCTGAATGCAATTTCTTTCGTAGCCTCCCTGAAGAAAAATATAGTTTCTTTTACATAGTATATTCCATCTCAAGCAGAGTTTCTACTTATTAAGTTTATATTTACAAGATTTTTTAATGTCTGACTATATGCATAAGTGGTTTTCATGAAATTATTTACTATTGTAAACTAATTATTATTTTTATTTTATTTGATGTGTAGCTAAAACGAATACTTTCATCAACAATAACAAGTTAAACAAGAAGAAAGTGGTATTCATGATGGGAGCAATAGGAATAAGAAAAGCATGTCTCTCTATTAACCTTGCCACCCATTTTCGAGGAGAAACAATCAACTCGGACAAAATGCAAGTATATAAGGGACTTGAAATTGTTACAAACAAGATCACACACACTCAGAAACAAGGTTTACGACACTATTTATTAGGTATATATATTTATTTCCAACAATAATGATATCAAATGACTACCTAGATAATTTAATAGTAGTAATTGTAGATTCTAGTGGAAATATACTTTGCAATTAAAAAATTATTTATTCCAATTCTGATAAAGATAATTTGATCACATTTTCTAAGGTGAAATTGAGCAAGATTCCGACTTCACAGTTGAAGATTTTTATTTGCACGCTATTGTCTACATAAAATTTTTTTCGAAGACTCAACATGTTACAATTATTGTTGTAGGGTCAAATTCGTATATTGAAAAACTTGTTGAAGACCCTGTGTTCATGTTCAAATATAAGTATGATACTTGCTTTATTTGGATTGATGTAGAGTAATCTGTCTTGAACCATAGAGTTGACATGAGGGTTGATGAAATGGCCAATGCATGTAATTTTTGTAATTGTTTTCTATATCAATGAAGATATAATCATGTATCTAGCTAAAAAAATTTCTTATATAATTTTCTTAATAATATTTTTGGTTATCAAATCTATGTTCCACTAAATAAAACTCTTCTTATAATTATGTTGCATCCAAGGTTAGTGGATGGGGTGCGACAGTTTTTCATTCCAGATGTAGATTACACCAGAGGAATCCAACGGTCTATCGGTGTCCCCAAAATGGACAGATATTTAAGAGAAGAAACCAATATAGACGAAGTTGATGAATCAAAGAAGGCGATTCTTCAATCGTCAATTGCGAATATTAAGCATAATACTCCTTTATTAATTTGTTACCAACTTGACAATATTCAACGGTTAATAAATGAGAAAATGTGGTTGGTGCATCATATTATTGCTACTGACGTTTTCAAATGAGATAGAAAAGAAGTTGTTGAGGAAGCATGGAGGAATACTGCTTTGAAACCATGCATGGATATTGTGAAAAGATTTCTCAAAAATGATGATCGCAATAGTATTATTGAGTGAACATAAACTATTATTATCTCTATCTTGAGTTCTCTTGTCTCTTCGGCACTTTAATTTTTGACCTATTTTGTACAGTTTGTATTGCATTACAGATATATATATGATATGACCATTTTTCCTATATATATTATTCTTGTCTGTAAAAACATTGTTATTTATAGAGAAAATATTTAAGCTTTATAAAAATATTTATTTTAAGTTCCGATCCAAGCCAAAGCCCCAAGTCCAACTCAAAGGCTTCTATATTTAATATATATTAATATAAATACGTACTTACACACTTACATGAGATCATTCCTAATTTCAAGGTAATAGAGTGAGAAAATAATTTACCATAAATGTTTGGGAGGATTCGACCATAACAGAATTTGAAAGAATAGAATTCTTAACTCCAAATTTAAAATTGTTACATAGACAAAAAAGAGAAAATAGAAAATTTTCAATCTACCGGTAATGATCATTTAAAGAAATATATTCTACCTAATTCAATCACGGTGATGGAAGCTTGATTCAATAAAATCTTTATCTATTATTACATGTTGCACTAGTTAATATAATGTAACGCCCCGAGCCTACACCCTGTGCGGGAGTGGTACTCGAGAACCATTGCTAGCCCCAAGTGAACCCTTGGCCTGACTTACTTACTCGTCCATGCTCTTCTTCAACATGGAGATGTGAAATATTGGATGAACTGCTGCTAACTCTTGTGGTAGCTCCAACTCATAAGCTACATTACCTACCCCTTTTAATATTCTGTAAGGGCCAATATATTGGGGACTAAGCTTCCCCTTCTTACCAAAGCTCATAACACTTTTCATGGGTGAAACTTTCAAGTACACCCAATCATCTACTTCAAACTCTAACTCTCTTCTCCTAACACTAGTATAGGATTTCTGACGACTCTGCGCCATTTTCATCCTCCCTTGAATCACTTTAACCTTCTCCATAGATTGATGGACTAAATCTGGTCCTATCAACCCTTTTTCACCAACTTCAAATCATCCAATATGAGATCTGCATCTTCTCTCATAACGAGTTTCATAAGGAGCCATTTGGATGTTAGAGTGGTAATTATTGTTGTAAACAAATTCAATAAGAGGTAGGTGATGATCCCAATTATCTTTGAAGTCAATCATGCAAGGCCTCAACATATCCTCTACGGTCTGAATAGTGCGCTTTACTTGCCCATCTGTTTGAGGATGAAAGGCAGTACTTAAGTTCACCTTCCAACCTAAGCCGTTTGGGAATGACTTCCAAAACTGTGCAGTAAATTGTGCACCTCTGTTTGAAATAATGGAGACCGGCATCCCATAAAGTCTTACCACCTCTTGAAGATACAACTTGGCATAGTCCTCTTCTGAATGGATAGTCTTTACCGGTAAAAAGTGGATTGATTTTGTGATTCGATCGACAATCACCCAAAAAGAACTATGTTGTCTGCGAGACCTTGGTAAACTTGTGATGAAATCCATATTAATCTTCCTCCACTTCCATTCCGAAAGTTCGATATCCTGAGCCATACCACCTGGCTATTGGTGCTCTACTTTAACTTGTTGGCAATTCAGACACTTAGCAACAACTTCTGCAATGCCCTTTTTCATACTACACCACCAATAAACTTCACTCAAATAGCGAGATATCTTTGTGGAAACCGGATAAATGAAATATCTGGAGCCATGAGCTTCCTCCATGATCCTCTTTTGGAGTTCATCGACCCTTGGTACACACAATTTGCCTTGGTACCTCAATACACCATCTCCCCCTTGTTCAAAAGCCATTACTTTTTGCTTATGAACATTTGTCTTCAATTCAAGCAAAATAAGGTCTTGCTCTTGCTTCTCTTTTACTTCTGACACTAATGATGATTCAGCCCCATTCATCACCACCACTCCTCCTTCTGTGGAATCCATTAGTCAGATTTCTAAGCGTTCATGTCTATACACATATTTCTCTAACTCTCTTTTTTCTTCCTCAACATGAGTGGTACTACCCATATACAACCTGCTTAAAGCATCAACAACATCATTAGCCTTAGAAGGGTGATAAAGAATACTCATGTTATAATCCTTGAGTAGTTCTAACCACCTCTTTTGTCTGAGATTAAGCTTTTTCTAAGTAAACACATATTGAAGAATCTTTTGATCGGTGAACACATCTACATAAATACCATAAAGATAATGGCACCATATCTTCAAAGAAAATACTATGGCAGCCAACTCTAGATCATGGTTTGGGTAGTTCTTCTCATGAACTTTCAACTGTCTGGAGGCATAAGCTATAACCTTGCCATTATGCATCAATACACAACCCAAACCAACTCTAGACGCATCACAATAAACAATAAACCCTTGTGTACCTTCTTGTAAGGTCAGTACTGGGGCAGTAGTCAACCTTGTTTTCAATTCCTGAAAGTTTTTCTCACATACTTCAGACCATTGAAACTTCACTATTTTCTGAGCCAACTTGGTCAAAAGAGACGAAATGGATGAGAACCCTTCTACGAACCTTCTATATTAGCCAGCCAAACCCAAGAAACTCCTAATATAAGTTAGAGATGTAAGTTTAGCCAATTTTGCATTGCCTCAATATTTTGAGTATCCACTTTAATTCCCTCCCTAGACACAATGTGGCCTAAAAATGCCACAACATCAAGACAAAACTCGCACTTAGAGAACTTGGCATACTACTCTCTATCCTTTAGAGTTTGGAGAACTATTCTAAGATCGCTAACATGATTTTCTTCATTTCTTGAATAAATTAGTATGTCATCAATGAAGACGATAACAAACATATCTAAATAAGGTTTTAATACTCTATTCACAAGGTCCATGAATGCTGCAGGAGCATTGTTCAAACCAAAGGACATGACCAAACATTCATAATGACCATAACGGGTTCTGAAAGCTATCTTGGGAATATCACATTCCCTTACTGTTAACTGATGGTAGCCAGAACTGAGGTCTATCTTAGAGAAACAGGTGGCACCCTGAAGTTGATCGAAAATATCATCAATCCTTGGGAGAGGATACTTATACTTGATAGTAACCTTGTTCAACTAGCGGTAACTATACACATCCTAAGGGAACCATCCTTCTTTCTCACAGACGAGAACGGAGCGCCCCAAAGTGAGACACTTGGTCGAATAAAACCTTTCTCTAGGAGGTCTTCCAACTACTCTTTAAGATCTTTTAACTCTGTTGGTGCCATCCTATATGGTGGAATAGATATAGGACGAGTATCTGGAAGAATGTCTATATCGAAGTCTATTTCTCTCTCAAGAGGGACTCTGGGAAGATCATCTGGAAAGACTTCTGTAAACTCTTTTATTAGTGAAACTGACTGAATAGGAGGTATTTTAACACTAGAGTCATTAACTCGGACTAAGTGATAGACACACCCCTTAGAAACTAACTTCCTTGCTTAAGGTACAAAATGAAACGACCCTTATGAACTGTTGAAGTACTTTTCCACTCTAAAACTGACTCATTGGGAAACTGGAACTTGACAAATCGAGTTCTACAATCAACTAAGGCATAACAGGCATGACGCCATTCTATACCAAGAATGACTTCAAAATCTATCATGTCTAACTCAATTAATTCAGCCTTGGTACTCTTGTGATTGATGAAAATGAGACAATCACGATAGACTCTCTCTGTTAGAATAGACTCACCAACAGGTGTAGTAACACATAAGGGTTCACTAAGTTGCTCAGGAATGACATCAAAATTCATAGCAACATACGAAGTTACAAAGGATAAACTCGCTCGTGGATCTAGCAAGGCATACACAATAAAGTTAATGAGTTGGATCAAACCAGTGACAACATCTGGCGAATCCTCTTACTCTTGGCGATTATTGATAGCATATAACTGGTGTGTTCCTCCGCTAATACGGGAAGTAGCCCTCTAGGTGCGGCTTTGTCTGGTGGAGCAACTGAAGAAGATTGGGCTCTATTACCCCCATTACCACCTCCCTTCTTATTTTTTGGACATTCGGGCATGAAGTGACCATTCTTGCCACACTTAAAGAGACCATTGGAGCCATCACGATATGTCCCTGGGTGGTTTCTACCACTTCCCTTCTAACTATTGTACTCATTTTTTTTCGTAGGTATAGGTGCACTAATAGATGATGGAACAGGTCCCTTCTATTTCTGTTGGAAGGATGACCGTTGGTATTACTCTTCTACTGCCCGGACTCGTTCCCTGTCTTATCTCTCTTATTCTTGAACTCTTCTTTATCCCTCAACTTCACTTCCTCAACCTGATGCACATAAACCATCAACCTTGTGATATCCATGTCACCTATTAGTATTGCAACCTTACTTTCCTTACTCAACAGACGACACAGCCCAACAACAAATAAACTCATTATGCTCCTCATGTCAGCAACCATCTCAGGAGCATATCAAGAATGTTATGTGAACCTCGGACTATACTCATGAACGCTTAAGGACTCCTGCTTAAGTGGGAGGAACTCTCATACCTTAGCCTCTTTCAATTCTTAGGTAAAGAAACGCCTCAAAAATGCCTCCTCAAAATAAACTAAACTCGCAGGTGGACCTCCCTCAGGTCTCCCCTCCTTCCACTAGTCAAACCAGGTCCTAGAAAGATTCTTGAGTTGATATGTAGCTAGTTCGATTCGCTCAACATCGGGAACGTGCATAACTTTAAATACCTTCTTCACTTCCTCAACAAAGCTCTCCAGATCCTCGGTAGTGCTTGACCAGTGAAACTTGGGGGATTCATCCTCAAGAATTCTCAGATCCTCGAAGTATCAGTCAGTTCCTATCTAACTCCTCTTTGTTTCCCAGCTTGGTTGGTCACAACTTGGCTCAACATTTGGATAACATCATGGTACTCAACATTGGTGACCTCTTCTTAGGGTTGCATGTCTGGTGCATTAGGTGCCCCTTGTTCCTGTGGTTCAACATTACGACTAGCATGATGACCTCTTACAACTCTTTGTGGAGCCATGACTGTTTGGAAACACGCGCAAGCATGAATTAGAAGGAAACATTTTAGAGATCAAACTCTAACGCATGAAACGAATATGAAAGAAGTGAGAATATTTTCCTAAGTATCGCAGCCTCCTAATTATAGATGTGGCGCGTTTGAAAAAATGATCAAAATGGTCCTTGATGTATTGGGGTTGCTTTATTTTGGTCCTTAATATATTCTAGGTGATTGAAATAGTCCTTCATGTATAACAAAATGTGTTCAATTTAGTTTTTTAACCTAAACTTAACAATTTACCCTAAAAAATGTTAAATATAATGGTGGGCCCCACATAACTTACAAAATCCACCATTTTTACCATCTTTATTAGCTTAAAGAAAGAGTTAATGCCATTTCTCTAACATTTAACCACACAATTACAAAATAATTACTATAAAAAAATTGAATGAAATGAATTATCAAGAATTTAATACCCGGCCAAACCCAAAAGGCTTCGAATATCGGTGGGACTTAAGGGTCTAGGCCAACTCTTCACCACATCGATTTTCTTTGGATCAACCTCTATACCCACACTCGACACAATGTGACGAAAAAAAGAAACCAACCTTAGCCAAAACTCGCACTTGCTAAACTTAGCATAAAGTTTGTGGTCCAAAAGGACTTGCAATACTAACCTCAAATGTTTCATATGATCACCCTCACTCCTTGAATAGATCAAAATGTCGTCAATAAAGACGATCACAAACAAATCAAGATATTCTCTAAAAACACTATTCATAAGATCCATGAATGCCGTCGGGGCATTTGTTAGACCAAAAGACATAACTAGGAATTCATAGTGACCATATCCTGTACAGAAGGTCGTTTTAGGAATGTCAACCCCTCTTACCCTAAGTTGGTGATAACCCGACTTTAAGTCAATCTTCAAAACGTAACTCGCCCCTTGGAGTTGGTGAAATAAATCTTCAATTATAGGAAGTGGGTACTTATTCTTTATAGTGACCTTGTTCAACTGATGGTAATCTATACGCATCCTAAGTGACGCATCTTTCTTCTTCACAAATAATATCAGGGCACCCCATGAAGATATGCTTTGTTGAATAAAACCCTTATCTAGCAAATCTTAGAGTTGTTCCTTTAATTCCTTCAATTTGGCCGGAGACATGCGGTAAAGGGGGATTGATATGGGTTGTGTATCCGGCAAAAGATCAATGCCAAAGTCTATTTCCCGTTCTAGAGGGATTCCGAGAAAGTCATTAGAAAAGAGTTCCAAAAATTCCCTTACTACCGGGACCGACTCTAAAGGAGGAGTCTCGGACTAAAGATCCTTAGCTATAACATTATGATAGATACACCCCTTAGAGATCATTTTTCTAGATTTTAGATATGAAACGAAACGACCTCTAGAAGTAGGTTTTCCCCCTTCCATTCTAAAATGAGCTCATTTGGAAATTGAAACTTTACTAGCCTTGTTCTACAATCAATGGAAGCAAAACAAGCATGCAACCAATCAATCCCCAAAATGACATCAAAGTCCAACATATCGAATTCTACCAAATAGACCAAAGTGTCTCTATTAAACAAGGAAATAGAAAAATCCCTATAAACCTTTCTAGCAACAATCGAGTCACCTATAGGGGTAGAAACTGAACTGAAAAAGGTTCCTTTAACTTTACGGGGAGTACATCAAATTTCATAGGCACTAGAGGGCTAACAAAAGATAAAGTGGCACCGGGGTCTAATAATGCATAAACATTAATTGAAAATACTTTCAGCATACCGGTGACAACGTCCGGAGACCCCTCTTGATCACTCCTAGATTGGAGGGCATATAAGTGATTCTTCTTGGGAGCATCGAAGTGAGAGCTACTAGGAGGGACTTGTTTGTCCTCTCTACCTTGAACCTTTAGCATATTACAATCCCTATTCATGTGTCCACTCTTTCAACAACTAAAACATTCATTCGTGCCCAAAAGGCACTTTCCCCAATGCTTCTTGCCACACTTTGCACAAGTAGGTGTATCAACATAACAACCCCCTCCACCACCACCTTGTGGCTTTGTAGTAGGCACCCTCTCCTTATTGGCCTTAGGATTGCTAGAAGTGCCTTGATTAGAAAACCTCTTCTTAAACGTTGGTGTGCCTTGAGCCTCAAACCTGCCCCTAGACGAATTACCATCATCAACTCTTGCCCTTTTTAGTTCTCTACCCACTTGCTTGAGCTTTTGTTCCTCAATTTGCTTGACATGAACCATAAGACGGGAGATGTTCATGATTGGAATAAGTATCGCCGACCTACATTCATTCACCATAAGATCGGATATCCCCATAATTAATTTGTTCATTTTAGTCCTAGAGTCCGCCACCAAGGTTGGGGCATATTTAGACAATTGTATGAACTTGAGGCTATATCCCTTCACACTCATACCTCCTTGGCAAAGGTTGATGAATTATTGCATCTTTCTCTCCCTTAGCTCTAGGGGGGAAAACCTATCAAGGAAGGCCTCCTTGAACACTCCCCAATCGATTGGGCCCACTCTAATGGACCTCTCTTCCTTCCATTGCTCATGCCACACTTGAGCCACGTCCTTCAGTTGGTAGGTAACTAGTTTCGCCTTCTCTGTTGGAGACACTCCCATTGCTTCAATCACATTAAACACCTCTTCAATAAAACCTTGTGGGTCTTCATCCACCTTGGAGCCATAGAATGTAAGGGGATTCATTCTCGTGAAATCCCTAATCCTCGAAGCAGTAGTACTTGCATTGGGGTTCACTTGGACCCTAACATCTCTAGTGACTTGTGTCGTTAGAGCATGAGTTAAGGTTTGGAGAGCCGATCTTATCTCCACATTAGTCATGGCCACCTCACCAATAGGAGCTTGAGGAATTTGAGGCCCTTGAGGACCTTGGGAAGAAAATCCCTCATCATTAGCAATCTTCTCTTCCACACTTCTTGTGGTCGCTCTTCTTGTAGTCATATTCCTATATGCACAATAAAAGGGTTAGGAGAAGGACTTCATACTGTAAGAACTCCAAGGCACGACTAATGAGTAATCAACAAAGTGAAAAGTTCCTAAACATCTTATGGCCTCTCATTCATAAGTGTGGCTCGCTTCACACTTATGAACAAGACTCTACTAGATGTGGTTCCTGAGACATCACCCTATATTATTTCTAAACCTTAAGCTCTGATACCAAGTTTGTCACGACCCAAGAGAACCCCCTAGTCGTAACACGGCGTAATTGACCCCGAAGGGGTCGTATACAAGCACTTAGCTTTCATCATCGCATAAAGATATAGAAAAATGAGGAAAATTAAAAACTTTTACAATAGAAGACACTTCTTCATATAAGGAAAATAGGAAGTAGACATTGTCTCAATCACCATCTAAACATAAGAGTATAACTAGGGACAATGCCTTTTACATCAATAAAGTTCCCAACAATGGGAAGTACAATATAGTCTAGAACATAAGAAGTAAATTAGAAACTAGAATCAATAGCAACTCGTCTTCGAACTTGAGGACTCACCAAGCCTAGGGAATAGTCGACCCAAGCTTCACCTTCAAGGAAGTAGTAAGTATCAACGACCGAAATCTACACTCATAGTAAAGTGGAAAATATAGGTTAGCACAATGAATTGTACTAAGTATAGACACCATGCACGAAATCCTTAAAACATGTATAAAAGGGACATTTAGTTGAAATCATGCATTTGGTCAAGTTTAGAAACCATTATCCACATTCATAAAGAAACATAATACAATTCAACATATGAGCAACCCAAAGCCACACAAGTGCAATGCAAGGGTAAGATCCCATATCCTACCATATGCTAAGTACACCTTTAGGTTACAAAAAATATACATAAAAATGATGACATTCACATTCATAGCATTCATTCATACCTTCTATGCATTATTCATAAGTCACCATAATAAAAGAGAACCTCACCAAAACCCCTCTTAGAGTATACTTGTGCAATGTACAAGTGAAGTCCCATACCCCCACTCACACTAAGTAGTACCCCTTAAGAATTCTTAGTTAAAGTCCATAACCTTAACATAGTTCATTCAGTATCATTTAGGAAAAGACTGCATTAACCAACATAGACCATGTGAGCTATATGGAATCCGGTGTTCTACCCCACACCGGAAAGAGGTGTTCTACTTGCCTAAGGTAGTACGTACATTCTAGCTATTTAGATGGATCCACTAGCTAAGACCTATGTGGGAACATAGTTATGGGACAAGGAAATTGTTACTAGAAACCCAGACTTGCTAAACGAAGAAGGTTTTCATCTCATGAGATATCCTACATTGGGAAGTTGGACTTTCTAAACGTAGAAGGTTTCCATCTCATGAGATATCCTACATTGGGAAGCCAGACTTGCTAAACATAAAAGCCCCCATCTCACTTTCATGTCCTCTCGATGCTAAGCATTATTCCCTTTAAAAGTCACCATAAGCCATTACTTAGGTTCATTAGTCACAAAAGAGTGTATTAGACACTCATGTCAATATATATCATATTAGCTCATAGGTTCCTTAAGTGAGAATGCACCTTTCAGTCTTAGAAACACTAGCATGTGAATAAAACCTTTCACATTGTAGTCGGATTGTAATCATGAGAATGTCCTTTCAATGAACCCAACAAGTTCATTATAATCATACCTGCATACTTCATACATAATCACGTGTATAGGGTATAGGGAAGAAGGATATAACATCAATACCACAACATTAGATATAGGATCATTATTAGCCAAGTAATTCACATAGTCATGTGGAATCAACATCAACATACACAAACCCTAGCCAATTGCCCTTCAAGGCCATGAAGCAACATCAACCCTAACATTATAGAATTACTACAATAGATAGAGACATTTAATGATTCAACCATCAATTAAACATAAACATAATCAATCACCAACTTCCATGGCTAATCAAGTCACATCTGAGACCACAATTTAGGAAGAAAAGGAAACCATGGGTCCAAGAGAGAAACCATCAATAATTTAATAATGTAGCCATAAAGCACCATAATTAACCATAATAGATCATGATTGACAATAGAAATCATTTTAGAAGAAGACCCATGTTTAGAGCAAAACCCTAGATTTTGGAAGTCTTAAAAAAACACTTTGAAGGGACTTCATGAGGGATAACTACCTAAGAATGAAGAGTATCCATACCTTAGGTGGAGATCCTCACGAAATTGGAGAAGAAAAACTTGTTCTTGAACCCCTAGCCTAACCTTTGACCTAGTTTTGCAATGGAGGTTAGAGAGAGAATATTTTGAGAGGGAAGTGGGTTTGATTTTGAGTTTGTGAGTTATGAAAGTTAAAACACTTGTTTAATACCTATAAATGCTTTAACATACTTAAAACAACTAAATATAACCGCCCCCACCCTAACATAATTAATTAATGAATTACCAAAATACCCCTACCTAGGCTGAACCTAGGAACATCCTCAGGCCCCATTCACAAGTCCCCTTTCACGGGGAGTGGTTTGAACCATAGATCATATTGGTCACTCGTGGTTTGGGTCAGGGAGTGGAGGATGAGGGTCTTGGTGAGGAGACTAAGTCTCAACTCATGAGACCCTTCCACGGGGCGTGAATCGGTCCACGGACCGTACTACACACTCGTGGATTGGGACTGTGGCTGGGACATTTTTTGGAGGTTTGGGGGAGGCTAAGTCCTAACTCACGACTCCCATCTACGGGGCGTAAGTCAGTCCACGACTCGTGGTTCCCCATGCATAGATGGACAATATTTTTGGACAATTTTAGGGCGGTCCCTTGGCCCTCATCAAGGACCCTTGGGGGTCTTTGGCAAGGTCATGCATTGACGTTTAGGGACTATAACATTATTACTAAGTTAAGGAGGTTATTTTACAATTTCTATCTTGACGTTAACCCTTTTTAGGACACTAGATTACATGTTAGGCTCTAGCTTAAGTCATTAGATTTTTGGGGTGTTACAGATACAAAGTTTGTTATGTCCCGAGCCTACACCCTGGGTGGGACTGGCACTCGAGAACCATTGCTGGCCCAAAGTGAACCCTTGGCCTGACTTACTTACTCAGCAGAAGACTTTAAGCATGAAGAAAAGGATTCAAATGCTAAATAACTCAACTATCTCAAACTGAACTCATGATGTTTTTTTAAAAAGAAACATTTAACTTTGACAAAATGGCAATTCAAAGCTGAACATAACCCAATAACAAGATAATGACGAATGAACTAACATCTGACAGAATATCTATGAAGCATCTAAAACAACTAAGATGGATGTCGGGACAAGCCCCACGACATCCTAAAGAACCAATAAAAGAACTGAAAGCAATAAAAGGAATCCTCTGAAAAGCAATGAGGCTCACCACCAGACTCTGAATGCTCAACTTGATTAACGATGTAATGGATGTTGATCCTAGTTACCTGTGTCTGCATCATAATAAAATGCAGGCCAAATGGCATCAATACATTGAATGTACGAGTATGCAAGGGGAATTCTAAAACAAGACATAAGCTTGACAGGAATTGAAGAACTTATCTGGCTCAACTCAACTCAGCATAACTAAACTCATTTCAATATAAAACAGTTTAAAACAAGTGAAATATAGAGAAAAGTTGTTTAAAACATGATGTCAACTTTGTGTTCATGCAAAGATACAAAATAACTTTGAAATGTATGTAAAAATACAAATAAACTGTGTATATAAGAATACAATTACTTCTATGGGAGTTTCTCTAAACGACAACTATCACTTAAGAGGTCTTGTGATGATACATCATTTTGCCTCACGCTGCTAGGGCCGTCCTCTACCTTGCCGAGGGTATAGAGCCTGAACTACTAAGTGGATCCACTAGTCTATGCTAAAAAGCATTAAGGAATCATCTAAAAAGTATGACCCTTTCTACCCACGTTGACCACATGGTTTATACAGGCTGTGAGTTATCTCAACTCTCCCCAATATCGGTGCTCAATACTACTCCCAAAATATACTAGCTCATATGTTTAAAAACATAACTCTATCTGTGTTTTGAAATAATTGCTCAAAAACTTAGCTCAAAGGCTATCTTCGAAATCAAAGTTTCCACTTTTGCTTCATTTACAAAGCGATTACTACTTTCCGAAAACTAGCTCAAAGTTGTGAGGAAGCTATGCTTTAAAGACATTTTGATAAAATCTCATGAACATCAACATAATAGGCACCTTACAAGTCACAACCAACAATACAAAGTCATATGCTTCATTATACCTCATAAACATACATAACCCATTTACCTTTACCTTCTTGTGTTGGACCTCCACCTTAAGTAACCCTTAAGCAATACCTTTGTGCAATGTATGGGAAACGTCCCATACCATTACCCACACTAAGGCACTACCTTGAGGTCACACAAAGTACACTTACCAAGCATACCTCAACCTTTACCAATTAGTCACATGAGACATATAAGCACATAAGCCAACAAGTCACTTCATAAAACTAGAGCACTCATCAAATCTCATCCCAAGACTCACCTAAGTAAGACATGGTGAAGCAGCCCATACTACCTCTCCATACCACACCCAAGTGATCCTTAAGGCTACACAAGACAAGCTCCATTCACATCTCAACATAAATCGTTCTTTCAACTTAATGCATTTAGACAACTTCATTCACTAATGACATAACATCATCACATACATTCAATTTAACATAAGCACTTACATTCAAATCATTATGACTCAAATTCACATTACCATGCTCAAAGACTAACACTTTCATTAATTAGACCAATAAGAGTCATTCATTCATTATCATTACTAAGACATACCAAGATCTCCCTTAAATGTCTACTTGTGCAATGTCTAGATGATGTCCCATTCCACCACCTATCCTTAGTAGTACACCCTTAAGAGACCCTAGTTCATTCATTCAATAATGTGGGGGAAGAGCCTTAACCGACATAGACCATGAAGCATGACATGGTATCCTGGTAGTACCCTTACCGGACGAGGGATCCCCACTTGCCTAAAGTAGGGTCATTCTTTTAGCCTTTACATGGTAGAGACCACTTGCTAGTCCTATGTGGGCACATAGTTAAGGGATAGAAGGATTGCTTCTAAGTACTCACATCTCACCTAACGAAGGGGCACCCATCTTAAGGGGTGCTACTAAATACTCACATCTCAACTAACGAAGGAGTATCCACCCATCTTCATATCATCTCTCTTGTTTATATGTGAAAACATTTCAAACCCTTTAGGAATACATAGTCCCCATATACTTTTGAAGAAATGAACTTCAATCTTTACTCTTTACTCTTTACTCAACTTGAACTGTAAGTTTTAAAACAAAGTTAAAAGTATTTGCAAAAGACTTCTTGGAAAGACTCTAAGAACTTTTTAAACTTGGCTCTTAACTTTCCTTGAATTTGAATTGATGGAATTCAAGGTTATTATTCATATTTCTGGATGATTTCTAGATGTTTAGAAGTCATTTCGAATAGCTAGAATCAATGGAAAGTGTTAATACACTTTAAGAGGACTTAAATGGGCTAAACGATGAAAAATGGGTGGAACACGATGATCCAGGTACATCCATGGCGTGCCGCGCCAGCCCCAATTGACTGAGGCTCAGATCTAGTGCACTGTAGGCGTGCCACACCAGCTTCTTCTGTTGCTACGGAGGTGCGTCGCGCCAGGCCCTCAAGCGCTACGGGGGCGCGTCGCGCAAACTTTCCCATAGGTGAATTCCTGGCGAATTTGATTATTTTTCTCAAATTCTCTTTAGATTCAGGTACCCAAAACATATACACAAGAATCTAACTTAAAGAAACTCTAATAATCAATATTAGACTATCAAGAACTCTTCAATCTCATCCCAAATTCAAGAACGAAACTTATTCAAGAATATAATTCAAGAACGTCAAATTCTCATTCTTTTTAGGACTATATACTATGAATTAAACATGTTTGGCGCATGGGTGAATAGACCCAACGCTATGTGAACTCATATACCTTGTAGGATTGAATCCTTGGCGAAATCCACAATCAAACTTTGACGCTCTTGGCGAATCTTGTTTTTTCTCCTTCTTTTTCCTCTCTTCTCCTTTCCCCAAGCCCTTGCGTGAAATCAACTTTTCTAAACTGACTAAAATCTGAGTTGACCCCAATTAAAATCCTAAAAATGGATCAAAATAATTAGGAAAGGGAAAGACTAAATTACCCTTCCAAAATCCGGTTTAGATTTTCCTTATTTGAACAGCCCAACTTCAAATGGGCATATCTCACTCATACGAACTTGGAATGGCGAAACTAAGTGGCATTGGAAAGATTATTCCAAGATTTTTCCTACAATATGTGGAAACGCACCTTACTCATCCTAACCAAGAAGTTAAGGTCGTTTGAAGTGGACCAAAAACCCAAACTTAACTTAACTTAACCAACTTTCCATATTTTTATTATTTCCCAAAAAGACTTTTTCTAATTCTAGTTACAGGGTGTTACATAATACTCTTAATTGAAATAGTTATTGATAATTGTTCCCTTCCCTCTAATGGAATTAGACTTAACACTTATGACGTGTTGTTAAACAGTGTAAGAATTGACGAATTATCACTTGAATATATTCTTTCAGAAATATTAATGAGTTCTTTTTACATTAATCCTTTTGAAATTGATCTTTTCGTCAATTTTGTATGTGATCACGTAACAATGTACATCTGGAAACGTCATCCTAAAAATATTTAAGCATAATCACCTAAATTCAAGGTGACGTATCTGTATATTTTTTCAAGAATTATTCTCATCCAAAAAGATTTTAATTTTATATATATCTATGTTCCACTAAATAAAACTCTTCTTTAAATTTATGTTGCATGCACGGCTAGTGGTTGAGGTGTGGCAAATTTTCATTCCAGATGCATATTACACCAAAGGAATCCGATGGTCCATTGGTGTCTCCGAAATGAAAAGATATTTAAGAGAAGAAACCAAAATAGACGAAAGATGATGAATCACAGAAGACGATTCTTTAATCGTCAATTGCGAATATCAAGCGTAATACTCGTTTATTAAGTTGTCACCAACTTGACATGATTCAACGGTTAATAAATGAGAAAATGTGGTTGGTGCATCATATTATTGCTACTTACGTTTCCAAAGGAGATAAAAAAGAAGTTGTTGACGAAGCATGGAGGAAAACATTTTTGCAACCATGCATGGATATTGTGAAAAGATTTCTCAAAAATGATGATCACAATATTGTTATTGAGTGAACATAAACTATCATTATTTCTATCTTGAGTTATTTTGTTTCTTCGACACTTTAATTTTTGACCTATTTTGTACAGTTTGTATCGCATTATATATATATATATATATATATATATATATATATATATATATATATGACCCTTCTTTGTATATATATTGTTCTTGTCTGTGAAAACATTGTTATTTATAGAGCAAATATTTAAGCTTTATAAAAATATTTATTTTAAGTTCCGATCCAAGCCCAATCCCCAAGTCCAAGTCCAAGTCTTCTATATTTAACATTTATTAATATAAATACGTACTTACAAAATAACATGACATAATTCATAATGTCAAGGTGATAGAGTGAAAAAATAAATGACCATAAATGTTCGGGAAGATTCTACCCTAAAAGAATTTAAAAGAATAGAATTCATAACTCTAAATTTAAAATTGTTACATAGACAAAGAAGAGAAAATAGTAAATTGTCAATCTATCGGTAATGATCATTTAAGGAAATATATTCTACTTAATTCAATCACGGTGATGGAAGCTTGATTCAATAAAATCTTTATCTATTATTACATGTTGCACAAGTTAATATAAATACTCGTAATTGAAATAGTTATCGATAATTGTTCACTTCCCTCTAATGGAATTAGACTTAAAACTTATGACGTGTTGTTAAATAGTGTAAGAATTGACGCATTATCACTTAAATATATTCCTTCAAAAATATTATTGAGTTCTTTTTACAATTCTTTTGAAATCGATATTTTCGTCAATTCTGTATGTGATCTCATAAAAATGTACATCTAGAAACGTCATCCTAAAACTATTTAAGCTTAATCACCAAAATTGAAGGTAATATGTATATTTTTCAACAATTATTCCATCCAAAAATATTATATATATATATTATATATGTGTGTGTGTCTGTGAGAGAGAGAGAGAGAGATACCATAACAATGTACATCTAGAAACGTCATCCTAAAACTATTTAAGCTTAATCACCAAAATTCAAGGTGACGTATCTGTATATTTTTTCAAGAACTATTCTCATCCAAAAAGATATTTTATATATATATATTTATTTATTTATTTTTAAAATTTGGTATACCAATTAATAAGTTCATAATCACACTTTTACTATAAAAGCCCAGTTGTATGTGATCTCCTAACAATGTACATCCAATAACTTTATCCTAAAATATATTTAATAATAATTACCAAATTTCAAGTTGACATTTCTATAAATTTTTCAAAAGTTATTCTTATCCTAAAATATATCATTAATTCTGAATATGGTATGTCAATTAATAAGTCCACAAACAAATTTTACTATAAAAGCTGAATGCGATTTCTTTCATAGCCACAATAAAAAAATATTAATATCTTTTTTACATAGTATATTCCATCTCAAACAAGGTTTCTCCTTATTAACTTTATATTTACAAGATTTTTTAATGTCTGACTTTATGCATAAGTGGTTTTCATTAGATTATTTACTATTGTAAACTAATTATTATTTTGATTTTATTTTATGTGTAGCTAAAATGAATACTTTCATCAATAATAACAAGTTCAACAAGAAGAAAGTGATGTTCATAATGGTATCAACAGGAATGGGGAAATCCCGTCTCTCTATTGACCTTTCCACCCATTTTCGAGGAAAAATAATCAAATCGGACAAAATGCAAGTATATAAGGGACTTGAAATTGTTACAAACAAGATCACACACACTGAGAAACAAGGTGTACGACACTATTTGTTAGGTATATATATTTATTTCCAGCAATATTTATATCGAATGACTACCTAGATAATTTAATAGTAGTAATTGTAGATTCTAGTGGAAATATACTTTACTATTAAAAAATTATTTATTCCAATTCTGAGAAAGTTAATTTGATCACATTTTCTTAGGTGAAATTGAGCAAGAATCCGACTTCACAGTTGAAGTTTTTTGTTTGCAAGCTATTGTCTACATAGAAAAAAAATTCAAGACTCAACGTGTTCCAATTATTGTTTGTTACGACCCAAAATCACAAGTCATGATGGCACCTATGTTCCCAATCGATAGGTAAGCCAACCCATTAAGTCAACTAATTCAACTAAAAACGTGAAACGGTAAGTAACAATCAATATCTTGAATACTAAGTCTTCTATAATAAAATGCGGAAAAACTAAAATACAACCCCAAGATTTAGTGTCATAAGTACAAGAGCTTCTAAAGTCAACACAAGTCTCTAATTATCTAACAAGTCTAAACAAAAAAAACTTCAAGTCTCTAATTATGTAACAAGTCTAAACACAAAAAATATCCCACTAGAATACCAACACAACTTAATAAACAGAGATAGATGAAGGTATGGTCCGTTGAATATCAAAGTAACTCACCACAACTCCAACAAATGTGTTCGAAATCAAGATGCAATCTTGTCACGACCCGGGAACACCCCCTAGTCGTAACCGGTGTACTCGACCTCGAAGAGGTCTAATACTCTTAGCATTCATTCATCGCATAGACACTAAAACCATAAGGAATTAAAAACTTTCTTTACCAAGAAAACATTTCAAAAATAAATAAATATAGCAGGCAGAAGACTTTCTAGACTTTATACATGATGTCTCAAACCATCTAATACTTTGAATACAACATTGGGATTAAGCCCATACAAAACTTAAGAAAATACTAGAAAGACGTAAAAAAAAGGACATATGGGGTATTGTCCTCTAATATATGAGGACTCACCAAGTCTTCATCTTCAACATTTAGAAACCTATCAAATAGCCATGACATGTCATCATCTCCAAATCCCTACACTTTAGTCCAAAAAGGGAAAGAAAGGGGTTAGCACAATTAAGTACTAAGTATGGGGACCATGAAAAAACATGCTAAAAAGGACATTTTCAAGGAAGTAATGCTTTCGTATCATTTGATAAAACATTTCCTTTATAAGTATAAGAGACATAATACAATTCAACATTAACATATAAGACCACAACCAACCATACATATACTCAACATATGTCCATATACAACTCATGCTTAACTTTAAAAGAACAAATCATTTCATTACCATAGGACCTCTACCTAATATAATCTTAAGACACACTTGAGTGAGACAAGAAGTGACCGCCCATACAACCTCTTCAAGCACACTTAAGTGTTCCCCAAGATTACCTTAGATAAGGACATTTCCTTCTCAACCTAACATCAATAGACCAACATTCTTTAAGAAACCATTTTGGACACATTCATATATTTAGAGGAATTTCATACATTAGCCATTAAGGCTTAGGGAACTCACTTTAGCATCTTCAAAGCCTACTCGTGCCATGTGTAGATAGCATCCCATACTACTACCTACACGTTGTAGAATCTATCCAATAAAAAGGTCTTATAATTGCTAGGAAAAGAATTAAATAGCATAGGGTCAATTTTGGAAAAGGACTAAGGACCCATAAAATCTTATCCTAAAAATTCTGCCCCTTCCCATCTTAGTTCGCCCTTTTTTTCAGCCTGACAGTGCTTCAATATTTCGGGCATAACTTTTTACTCCAAGGTCGAAATTGGGCAAACTCAGTGGCGTTGGAAAGAGGACTCAAAGACCTTTAATTGGATAGCTAAAGGCCCACCTAATCCATTTTGAGCTAAAAGATATGACCATTTAAAGTTGACCCTTACAACTCACTAGTTCAAATGGCTAGTTTCCAGACGTCACGATCGTTTCTCATCATTTCATCAAGTTCTCAACTCCAAACTCACTTGTGAGGCTCTAGTTTCACTAGTTCATTTTTAGGGTCATTACATTATCCCCCACTTGGGAACATTCGTCCTCGAATGACACTTTAAACATATAAGGGGTAACGACTCAAGTAAACTGCCCATCAACATGCATACAACATCAATACAAATGCATAAATATAGGAGGAAACATCAATTCTACATCAATGAGGCTCAAACAACTTCACACAATTCAAGAAAGTAGGAATACACCTACCAACTACTTATGCATCAAACTTTTACCATTTCTCATTTCTCATTTCATTTCATTGGAGTTACTTCCTTCTCCAAATCATCTCATGCAAATCATAACATCAAAGGACACAATATACAAATTTCTCATTAAAGCACATCATACAACCTTCTCCAAAAGTCAAGTAAGCATGCTCACATTATCACCTCATAAAGCAAATAGACAACTTATGCTAAATGCACATTATGCAACTTTCTCGTAGAAGCACTTTAGACAACATCATCAAAACACTTTTAAACATGCTCATAAGTCAACTCATGCAACATTTAGGAAAATCATTATAGATGTACATCAACATGAGGAACATAAATTTATGAAAACTCATTTTCTCATTTAACAAGAATTCATTTAAAACATGCATGACATAAGGAAACCATGGAAAACTCTTTTTCACATAAGACTCCAAAACATAACCCAAGCTTCTAGGAACTCTTTGGTTTAGGCTTGAGTAAGCACATATAGAAGTAGGTAAGGATATCAACACTTCTCAACAACTTCACTACTCAACATACCATCCATCTTACCAAAACTATTCTTACCCAACTCTTTAATTCACTAAACCTCTTGTAATGAAAACATCCTTC
>NC_064283.1:36207074-36297058 GCF_019186545.1 Solanum stenotomum
GGTTCATGGGGATATCTTTCTAAACACCATTAATAATCATTAATAACAATGTAAATCATCATTTACAACCCTTTTTATGCAAGAACCCATGCTAGAATCGAAATTAGGACTTTAGGATTTTTGAAGAACTTTGAAAATACTTTGAATTAGCTCTTTGATTGAAAAGGGATCAAAGATAAAGAGTCCCCATACCTTAATATTGAGAAAGCCCACAAAAATCGATGAAAGAAGCCTCCAATTGAAACCCTAGTTCTTCATCCTTCTTCTTCCTTGAAATTGAAAGAAATATACGAAAGGAGATGGGTTTCGTTTTAATTCTAAGAGGACTAACTTGAATGAAAGGAATTAAATTATAAAAAGGTCTTATAGTTGCTAGGAAAAGAATAAAATAGCACAGGTTCAATTTTGGAAAAGGACTAAGGACCCATAAAATCTTAACTTAAAAATTCTGCCCCTTCCCGTGTTAGTTCGCCCTTTTTTTAAGCCTGACAGTGCTTCAATATTTCGGGCATACCTTTTTACTCCAAGGTCGGAATTGGGAAAACTCAGTGGCGTTGGAAAGAGAACTCAAAGATCTTTAATTGGATAGGTAAAAGTCCACCTAATTCAATTTGAGCTAAAAGATATGACCATTTAAAGTTGACCCTTACAATTCACTAGTTCAAATGGCTAGTTTCTGGACGTCACGATCATTTTCTCATCATTTCATCAAGTTCTCAACTCCAAACTCACATATGAGGCTCTAGTTTCACTAGTTCATTTTTAAGGTCGTTACATTATCCCCCACTTGGGAACATTCGTTCTCGAATGACACTTTAAACATATAAGGGGTAACGACTCAAGTAAACAACCCATCAACATCCATACAACATCAATACAAATGCATAAATATAGGAGGAAACATCAACTCTACATCAATGAGGCTCAAACAACTTCACACAATTCAAGAAAGTAGGAATGAACCTACCAACTCCTTATGCATCAAACTTTTACCATTTCTCATTTCTCATTTCATTTCATTGGAGGTACTTCCTTCTCCAAATCAACTCATGCACATCATAACATCAAAGGACACAATATACAAATTTCTCATTAAAGCACATCATACAACCTTCTCCAAAAGTCAAGTAAGCATGCTCACATTATCACCTCATAAAGCAAATAGACAACTTATGCTAAATGCACATTATGCAACTTTCTCGTAGAAGCACTTTAGGCAACATCATCAAAACACTTTTAAACATGCTCATAAGTCAACTCATGCAATATTTAGGAAAATCATTATAGATGTACATCAACATGAGGAACATAAATTTATGAAAACTCATTTTCTCATTTAACAAGAATTTATTTAAAACATGCATTACATAAGGAAACCATGGAAAACTCTTTTTCACATAAGACTCCAAAACATAACCCAAGCTTCTAGGAACTCTTTGGTTTAGGCTTGATTAAGCTCATATAGAAGTAGGTAAGGATATCAACACTTCTCAACAACTTCACTACTCAACATACCATCCATCTTACCAAAACTATTCTTACCCAACTCTTTAATTCACTAAACCTCTTGTAATGAAAACATCCTTCGAGCCTAACTCATAGACATCAACCACACTTAAAGACCTTATCATCTAACCCCATATATCCCCCACTTAGGAGAAACTCTTACTAGTTCTTTCAAATTCACCTCCTTCCATGCTAAGGTCGGATCAAAACAACACTAGGCTTCTATACTCATTGCACCTAGCATTTCTAAATCAACACACATTTCACAAATTCCTTCAACACATCACAAAACTTCCTCATGACTAAGCCGGATACTACCAACAACACGCATAACCAATGCAATCCCATTCATACTAAAGTCATCACCACAATCTTTCACCTCACACCTACTAAGTCACCAAGTCATAGTTGGCATCACAACCAACATTCTCTCTCCCTCAATCCTTGCAACATTAAACTTCCTCAAAGGTTACACTCAAATGACCATCACCTACGGAACAAGGGAAGACATTACAGAGAGAAACTTGATGGCACGGCTGAAAGATGAAGAAGTGAAACTTTCTTAGCACCCAAAAGCCTCCTATTCATAATGTGCCGCGCTTCACATTATGAACAAGACTCTACTAGATGTGGTTTTGAGACAACCTAAGACCATCCCGGAAACTTATGCTCTGATACCAAGTTTGTCACGACCCGGGAGCACCCCCTAGTCGTAACCGGTGTACTCGACCTTGAAGAGGTCGAATACATGCCTCTTAGCATTCATTCATCGCATAGACACTAAAACCATAAGGAATTAAAAACTTTCTTTACCAAGAANAAGGGAAGACATTACAGAGAGAAACTTGATGGCATGGCTGAAAGAATGAAGAAGTGAAACTTTCTTAGCACCCAAAAGCCTCCTATTCATAATGTGCCGCGCTTCACATTATGAACAAGACTCTACTAGATGTGGTTTTGAGACAACCTAAGACCATCCCGGAAACTTATGCTCTGATACCAAGTTTGTCACGACCCGGGAGCACCCCCTAGTCGTAACCGGTGTACTCGACCTTGAAGAGGTCTAATACATGCCTCTTAGCATTCATTCATCGCATAGACACTAAAACCATAAGGAATTAAAAACTTTCTTTACCAAGAAAACTTTTCAAAAATAAATAAATATAGCAAGCGGAAGCCTTTCTAGACTTTATACATGATGTCTCAAACCATCTAATACTTTGAATACAACATTGGGATTAAGCCCATACAAAACTTACGCAAATACTAGAAAGACATAAAAAAAAGGACATATGGGGTACTGTCCTCGAATATATAAGGACTCACCAAGTCTTCATCTTCAACACTTAGAAACCTATCAAATAGCCATGACATGTCATCATCTCCAAATCCCTACACTTTAGTCCAAAAAGGGAAAGAAAGGGGTTAGCACAATTAAGTACTAAGTATGGAGACCATGCAAAAACATGCCAAAAAGGACATCTTCAAGGAAGTAAATGCTTTCATATCATTTGATAAAACCTTTCCTTTATAAGTATAAGAGACATAATACAATTCAACATTAACATATAAGACCATAGCCAACCAGACATATACTCAACATATGTCCATATACAACCCATACTTAACTTTAAAAGAACACATCATTTCATTACCATAGGACCTCTACCTAATATAATCTTAAGACACAGTTGAGTGAGACAAGAAGTGACCGCCCATACAACCTCTTCAAGCACACTTAAGTGTTCCCCAAGATTACCTTAGATAAGGATATTTCCTTCACAACCTAACATCAATAGACCAACATTCTTTAAGAAACCATTTTGGAGACATTCATGTATTTAGAGGAATTTCATACATTAGCCATTAAGGCTTAGGGAACTAACTTTAGCATCTTCAAAGCCTACTCGTGCCATTTGTAGATAGCATCTCACACTACTGCCTACACGTTGTATAACATATCCAATAACTAGAATGCACATCCCACATGATGGAAATAGGCATTAACCGACATAGACCATGCGAGCTAGACGTGGAATCCGGTGTCATAAAACCCTACACCGTGGAAGGTGTTCTACTTGCCAAGGGTAAAACTAGGACACATCCCATGTAGGCACATGGTTTAAGGGATATCCAAAGACGTTCATTGTACTCTTGCCTCCTACTCGGGAGAGCTACCATCTTAACCATATCCACTCGGTGCTTAGCCTTAGTTCCCATGAAGTAATTTCATTCACATGTATGTGCTAGAGAGGGCACCATCATTAGGTCTACCAACCCATAGCACATCTACCAAGAAGGGCACCACAAGGATCTACCGATCAAGGTTCATTAAGGATAGCTCATTAAATCCCCCTGGAAGGGTTTCTTAGGCCTACCGATTTTTCATTAAGGGTGCCTTAAGCCTACCGGTCCAAGGTTCATCATTTCACACATGAGAAGGGCTACTACCATTAGGTCTATCGATTTCATGGTTTTACGTTTACTTAGGAAAGCTAGACTTATGAAAGGGCACCATTTCTTAGTTTTGCCTATTCAAGTCTTGGCCTAGAATTCCTCTTTTTGCATTTATAGAAAGGGCACCATTTCTTAGTTCTGCCCACTTCACACATTTATGCATTTAAGACTTTCAGTAACAAGGAGGGACACTTTAGTCTACCAACCAAGTCACAACATTTTCATTTAAGGATACTTCATAATCCAACATTATTTCATTTATACATCATGAGAAGTCATACTTTAACTTACAATGCTATCCACTTTACATAGGATCATCACAAGATCACATAAAACTCATTCACATCATACCTTCACATATAGCTTCATATAGGACTTTACATATAGCCTCATATGTGTATAATAATACAACAATATAATAACATTTATATAATGCCCTTCATGGCCTCAATTCACAATAATAGAATAAATAACCACCTCCACCAAAGGTGGATCAAACCAATCAATAACAATTATATCAATACTAAGAGATTAAGCCATCTTACCATTCTCCAAAGTCATAACCAACATTACTCAATTCCCTACTAATTCAACATTATTCATAAAGTAGGTCAACTTACCATCCTTTCCAAGCCACCTTTACCATTCTCATGATCGAACAATTCACAATAGAAAGCATAGGTAATCATGGTATTCAACTATTCCATTTAAGCTAAGCATAAGCCCATAATCAACATGAAGACAAATTCACAATTTTTGTCCATTCAAGGCCAACATTCCACATCCTTCAATTCAATAAAGATTCTTAACAATTCACATATATAATACCATATATGAACAACCCATACCATACTAAACACAATTTTTATAATCATCTACTCAAAATCAGTACACCCACTTTATGGTGAAATTTAGAGAATTTAAGAAAACGTGGGTTCATGGGGATATCTTTCTAAACACCATTAATAATCATTAATAACAATGTAAATCATCATTTAAAACCCTTTTTATGCAAGAACCCATGCTAGAATCGAAATTAGGACTTTAGGATTTTTGAAGAACTTTGAAAATACTTTGAATTAGCTCTTTGATTGAAAAGGGATCAAAGATAAAGAGTCCCCATACCTTAATATTGATAAAGCCCACGAAAATCGATGAAAGAAGCCTCCAATTGAAACCCTAGTTCTTCACCCTTCTTCTTCCTTGAACTTGAAAGAAATATATGAAAGGAGATGGGTTTCTTTTTAATTCTAAGAGGAGTGACTTAAATGAAAGGAATTAAGTCATAAAAAGGTCTTATAGTTTCTAGGAAAAGAATAAAATAGCATAGGGTCAATTTTGTAAACGACTAAGGACCCATAAAATCTTAACTTAAAAATTCTGCCCCTTCCCGTCTTAGTTCGCCCTTTTTTTCAGCCTGACAGTGCTTCAATATTTCGGGAATAACTTTTTACTCCAAGGTCGGAATTGGGCAAACTCAGTGGCGTTGGAAAGAGGACTCAAAGACCTTTAATTGGATAGGTAAAGGTCCACCTAATCCATTTTGAGCTAAAAGATATGACCATTTAAAGTTGACCATTACAACTCACTAGTTCAAATGGCTAGTTTCCAGACGTCACGGTCATTTCTCATCATTTCATCAAGTTCTCAACTCCAAACTCACATGTGAGGCTCTTGTTTCACTAGTTCATTTTTAGGGTCGTTACAAATCTGCACCATAAAAGAGTGTTGCAAGTGTAGTATGAGTACGAAACCACGTGTACCCTGTATATCTCATAGATCGACAATGAAAAATTAGTGACATGAGTATATAAGAAAATAAGTCTTTAATTTTACAAGTCCACATTATACTTATCAACCAAGTTATCATCAATAGGTATAATCAGACTTCACGTAATGTACAACCACCAATAAAGCATGAAATCAACAAGAATAAATGATGTCATAAGATGCAATGCAATGTGATACCATGAAATAATATCCCTCAGATACCAAGTACTCTCTCAATCGTATATAGATGATACTCCTCAGAAATACATCGAGAGTTTATGACCCATGGTGGACTCACGAGGTCCATATACCGAAACGGACGATCTCCACGTGTCTATCCGAACGATCTCAATGCACTATCATAAAATCAACCAATTTCCGCACAGACAATCTCCACATGCCCAAATTATAATCTTAACATCTCACCATCCCCAGCGCGGACCTTCTCCCCATGCCCCAACTTATACTCAATCTCATGTTAATGCATGTGCACAATATGATTTCAATAAAAGGGATGATGGTGCATCTCAATCAATCAAATATCAGCATAATACATAACCACCTCAACTGTCACAATTATACGGGTTCAATAAAGAAATACAATCTTACAAAGAATTTAAATCAATAATACATCAGCTAATGCCCATATGCTTTGGCTTTCTCGGATTACAATCTGCATTCTAAAGTAATAAACTTTCCCTTTATAACACTGATAGTCGTACCAATACATGTCACACCATTGGTACGAGACCCCCATCTTTCGTCCTTACCCATTGTCTATTGCATTTTAATCTTTAATTAGAAAACGTCCCTCAATGAAATCTAGAAAGTCTTGAAACATCACAAACCTGGATGATGCATCCTGACTATGTCAAAAGATATAGCAAGAGTAGTATCAATACAAACCACACGTACTAGTAGGCATCATCGGTCAACCCGACGTCCACCACATAACATAAGGAATCAATTAATAAAAATATGTCATAAACCACCCGCTTCTTCACCTTTATCCTCGTTTGGATACATCAAAAATTACACTAGTACCCCTTACTACTAACCATCTCCTCAGTCAACCCACTAGCTAGTTTATTGATCATAACCTAGTCATCCTAACCCTTAGAATAGACCACAATATGACTACACGTATCTCGACTAATCACTCATTGCATACCATTACTTCCTCTTCTATATTACCCCTCTTTCGTCACATGGTACATTGTATCAAGCTTACTAATTAATTACCACGAACCCCCTTTTAACTCTTTAGAATTACCCTATGTGGACAAGTCTACCATCACCTACTCTCGTTACCCCCAAACATGGATTTACAGGAAATACACCAATTCTGTACACTACCTCCACTTATCGCCCTCACCATATAATTAGGTCATCATAACCACTCACAAACATGTAGAACAATCATCAAATATCACTTACGAACAACACGCACTTCGTCATTACAAGATGCACAAGTATGTCAAGTCATTGGTCCTCTCAAGGGACCCAAACCCAAAATGTTAGCATATCGAAACGTGGTACCCGATCCAATAATTATGCTAGAACGTGGCAACCGATCTAAGTTAGTTATGTCGGAGCGTGGCAACCGATCCAAGTTAGTCATGCCAGAACAAGGCAACCGATCCAAATTAGTTATGCCAGAACGTGGCAATCGATCCAAGTTAGTTATGTCAGAACGTGGCAACCGATCCATTCAACAAGCCATAATCGCAAATTACAAGGTACATACTCAAAATCATACAATCAAGTCATGATTCATGTCATTCTTCACTCATCTATCCTCATTTATGATTAATGTGATCAATAATGCCACTTTCGCATACATACACGTATCATAACTAACAAGACAAGCATACATCACAAAATCACAACCATCTCACTGACTATTCAATGACATCTTTCATGTAAGCATAAATTTAACCATACTTAACCCGTGTTCATCATCTAGGGATTCTTCTTAGGAGTTAAATCATCTTTTGTTCGGTGCACGAAGGCCTACACATAAATCCTACTGTTGATTTACATAAATTATGCGGTGAGCACAGATTTATAACTACTAAATTCATAAAACCTAGCGTACCTAGGTGCCAAGCAGTTTGCACAGAGTCTCTGTCTTCGATTCTTGTTTCCGGGCTTCGTGATGGTGATCTTGACTGGCAATCCACCCTTCGCCGCATTTCTCCCGCTAGAAATCTCCTTCTCTTTCTTTTCCAAGCTTAGAGCAGCCTTTTGGGGGTTTCTAAAGTGTTTTACGACTAAATTAGGTATTTTAGGGAGATGGAGAAAATAGAATTTCACATTATTTACGTTTTGCTTCACCTATCCTCCCCTAGTGCCAGCTTACCCCGCCGTGGCACCGCCGCCCTAGCGGCATCTAGCCCACCCATACGGGAAAGTGTCCCAAAAATTTTCCCAATTTTTTGTTCCTCCCAAATAATGATTATTCTGGTTGTTACAATAAATACCAATTTACCCCTCGTTCGTCCCCGAATAACTAGTGCACAGTACATCGCATGCCCCATTTAAATTACTTCTAATTTATAGAATTGGCCCATTACGGAAACCCGACGAATGGTGACACTTCACTTAATTGACACACGAACTTCGAACGTTTTTAATATTACACAACATGGCCTACCAGGGCGGAAGCCCTCCCGCTAAAGCGGAGCTGCTGTGGCGAGCGATCTATTGCAGCAGCGGGATATCGGAGGCAGAAAAGGGGGAAAATAAGATCAGTTTTTCATTTCTCCCTAAACTCACACCCAAACTTCCAAAACACTCTCTACTCACTTCGTTTACGGTCGGAAAAATTTGAGGTAATTCATACTATTTACTCTCATTACTTCAATACTTGATTATCAACGAATGCATGCTGATAACTAATTGATTTGGAACGGTTTTTTGGGTAGTTATTTGAAAAATAAACTTAGGTTGCCAATTGATAGAAAAACGTAGCATGGGGACTTTCCTACCATCCCCAATGTTCGCATAACATCCTGAGCGTAAGAATTTCATAAAAAAATACGGTTAAATCGATACAAAAATGGGTGGGGGAAGTTGAAAGGTCACTTAGTGTAAAACTCAAATTTAGACCTCATTTAGGAGTTATTTTGCTGAAACAATTGCTTATTTAGGTTGTAGGGTAGTTTATATAATCTGATATACTGAAATTCTGTCGAAAATAGGAGGGGGTTTGGAACGAGGAGGCTCCATTATCGCGCCTTGTTTACGTCCTAGATGAAGGCCTCTCTGGCTGCCTTCATCCCGCTATGGCGGCCTTCATAATCCTGCCAAGGCGGGATTGTGGCCATTGTGGCGGGATACGCTAGACTTGTGGCCTGCACCCTTAACACAAAAATTTCTCTCTTCTTATTTTAGCCTTAAACTGACTATCTTATCGTGTTCTAACTTATATTCAATTTATTGCAGGCTCTCTAATTGGCTGGTCAAAATGAAGAAAACTTACCTTTCATTCGGTTCCCCGGTGCTACAAGTCGGGAAAAACATCACGACAACCGCAATACCAGGTTCTGTTACGAGAGAGGGTTTGTGTTGCTCAAGCTAGAGGAAAAGGCGCCTGCATTTTATGCTCTCTGGATAGAGTTCGGATTGGCTCTGCTGACTGAGGCTCCCGCGGATGCACATTCCACTTGGGTGAGGGAGTTCTACGCCATCATGCCTACTGTACGATGGGACAAACCCTCATCCCATCATCCGTATCAGGGGAGTTGACATTGCCCTAAATGCCACCTCCATTAATGAGGCTCTAGAGGTATCGGAGGTCTCGAACACTGAATACGAGGACAAGCTAAGGGAGATGGATTTGGAGTGGCTGAGAGACAGTTTGGTCGAGCTTGTGCACGGGGATCAGGTATATTGGGCTACTGCAGAGGGTATTACTAGCACAGATTGGTCACCTGATGCAAAGAGGTGGTTGTAATTGGTGACTTGGAGGATCCGTCTGTCGGGCAACCTCACCGATATGACTTTTTCCCGGGCCTTGGTGGTGGCGTGCGCCATATAGGGTATAAAGCTGAATGTGGGGGCGCAAGACATTTTAGAGTTGAAGATGTTCTACCGGGGTAACAAAAAGGCTTTCTTCCTATCAAGGCTTATTACGGCGCTGTGCAAACGGGTGGGAGTGCCATTTTTTGACGCCGACAATTTTTTTCCTATGGATCCCCCCTTTCACCCTCTTTTGGTGAAAGTAGGTTCTACTACCAGGAGCATGACTGACCGTGCTAGTAGTAGTCAGGTGGTTGCTGAGGCGGATGACGAGGGAGGTCAAGATGGAGAAGGTGATGGCGCCCGTCCTAGCCAGACCCTGCCCCCACTATCCGGAGCCCATGTGGAGGAGGACTTGACTACAGTCTAGAGGCGGTTGGGACACTCGTTTCCTGATAATACTTCGTTTGCTCCCAGTACCGCCCTGGAGGTCGAGATGGTCCGCTGCCAGTTGCGCCAGGAAAATTGAAAGGGCTTGACGAGGGATTGCTCGGTGGCCCGAATATGGAAGACTATTAAGGTCATTTTTTCTTGTGTTGCCCATGACATGGAGATTCCCCGACTTGAGCCAGAGAGCTATGCGGAGTTCCCTATGCTGAATGAGGCTTGGGTGTGTGTGATACCCATGAAGGAGCTCGACTCTGATGTTGACACCACCCAGTCCGAGGGTTCTTGATTCCTTCTTCACCCCTCTTGGTCTTGTAATTTAGGACAAATTGTTTTTATCTTTACGACTTTCTTATGTTTTGCAAGCACATGGATGCTAGTTTTTGCTGTCTAATGTAGCCTGATATTTAAATTTTAAGGTTTTATAATCTATTGCTTTTGTTGTTGAACATTGTTTGGGGTTGTCGGGATTTTTTCGGACATCATTGGGGTCTTATGGGATGGTCTAGAAATACAGGGGAGGCAGGCTGAGGTTCTTCCTCGCCTCATCCCGCTCTGGTGGTTGCGCCCTGGAGGGAATAATCCCGTCCCAGCAGTCAAAACGGAAACAGAACCTCTACCAAGATTTTTTTGGGGTTTTTCGCTTTTCTAAAATATCCTAAGGGTTCCAGCTCTACCTGGAAATTTTAGAATACTTCTCATACTAGGATAATCATTGTCTACCCCCATTCAATCCCACAATACACGAACAAATTCATTCGCGACAACTTAACACCACAACCCACACACCCCCAGGATACACTCAGACATTCACGCGGTTATTACACAGGCACAAGACACGTTCAAATCTTCTTCACAAATCGCCTTGTAGTTTATCCTCTCATAGATTCTAGTCAGGACCTTCTTCTCACAACGAGTTTCACAGTACTCGAGAATTTACAACTTGCATAATTTAAACCAATTGGGCCAACGCATTGCACATAACGAGTTTCACACACACTTTTATAGTACACATAATCACATCATAACATTCAACAAGTTCGACTTTAAATTTGCAGTTAATTTCAGAAACACGAAACACGCATTCACAGACAAAATCTTCTTAATTAGTTACTTCTCCCCATGAATGACCATTACTGATCATTCATGCATTTACACCGCCCCTAGGGCCAGATACCAATTGGAACCTTTCCAGTTCCAATTTACCTTGCTTTTGTTCCTTTCGTCTTGACCACGACGTTGGATCACTTTGTTGAGATACCAATTGGAAATAGGAGATACCAATTGGACTCAACTCATACCACAAGCGACACTCGCACGAAGGCAGAGAAAAGGTTGAACAACTTCCTAGAATACTTTCTAGCCTCTTGTAGATTAGATGTGACGTCAACACACCAATTTGTAGGAGTCTAGTCCACATTTTGCTCTTGTACTGGAGACTGGTAACCTAGGCTCTAATACAAATTTCTCACGACCCAACCCAACGGGCCGTGCGGGCACACACTCTAACACCTAAGTAGGAGAACCCTCATATCCCAATGGTTAAAACATGCAGAAAATTAAAGTAAACGGAGATAAATGAAATAGCAAGATTTTATAAATAATAACTTTAGACACAATTTTGGTTACAACTTGTAAAGAAATTAACACCTCCCATGGATCTAGTCTAAACTGGTACAAGACATACTAAGAACACAACTGGACATAATAATAAAAGACACTGCTCTCACCATGCGGAAGGAAAGTAGAAGTTGCTGGAAAATATCTTCGTCTTCACCTAATGAAACATCACCAACCTGCATCCAGACTGTCAACAGACATAGCAAGAGTAGTATCAGTACAAACCACATGTACTAGTAGGCATCATCGGTCAACCCGACGCCCACCACATAACTTAAGGAATCAATTAATAAGAATATGTCATAAACCACCCGCTTCTTCACCTTTATCCTCGCTTGGATACCTCAGAAATTACACTAGTACCCCTTACTACTAACCATCTTCTCATTCAACCCACTCACTAGTTTATGGATCATAGCCTAGTCATCCTAACACTTAGAATAGACCACAATATGACTACACGTATCTCGACTAATCACCCATTGCATACCATTACTTTCTCTTCTATATTACCCCTCCTTCGACACATGGTACATTGTATCAAGCTCGCTAATTATTAACCACGAACACCCTTTTTAATCTTTAGAATTACCCTATGTGCACAAGTCAACCATCACCAACTCTCGTTACCCCCAAACATCGATTTATAGGAAATACACCAATTCCGTACACTACCTCCACTTCTCGCCCTCACCATATAAATAGGTCATCATAATCACTCACAAACGAGTAGAACAATAATCAAATATCACTTACAAACACCACGCACTTCATCATTACAAGATGCACAAATATGTCAAGTCATTGGTCCTATCAAGGGACCTAAACCCAAATTGTTAGCATACCGGAATGTGGTACCCGATCAAATAATTATGCCGGAACATGGCAACCGATCCAAGTTAGTTATGCTGGAACGTGGCAACCAATCCAAGTTAGTTATTTCGGAATGTAGCAACCGATCCAAGTTAGTTATACCGGAATGTGGCAACCGATCCATTCAACAAGCCACAATCACAAATTACAAGGTACATACTCAAAACCGTGCAATCAAGTCATGATTCATGGAATTCTTCACACATCTATCCTCTTTTACGATTAATGGGATCAATAATTCCACTTTCGCATACATACATGTATCATAACTAAACAAGAACGAGCATAAATCAAACAATTACATAATCACAACCATCTCAATGACTATTCGACGAAATATATCATGTAAGCATAAATTTAACCATACTTAACCCTGGTTCATCCTCTAGGGCTTCTTCTTAGGATTTAAATCATCTTTTGTTCGGTGCACGAAGGCCTACACATAAATTCTATAGTTGATTTACATACATTACGCGGTGAGCACAGATTTATAACTACACAATTCATAAAACCTAGCCTATATGGGCGCCAAGAAGTTTGCATGGAGTTTGTCTTCGATTCTTATTTTTGGGCTTCGTGACGGTGATCTTGACTGAAAATTCGCCCTTCGTCGCGTTCCTCTCGCTAGAAATCTCCTTATCTTTCTTTTCCAAGCTTAGAGCAGCTTTTTGGGGGTTTCTAAGGTGTTTTATGACAAAATTAAGTATGTTAGGAAAAAGGAGAAAATAGGGTCTCGTGTTATTTATGTTCTGCTACGCCTATCCTGCCCTAGCGCCAGCTTACCCCGCTGTGGTGTCGCCGCTCCAGCGGCATATGGCCAGCCCTGGTGGGATAGTGGCAAAGATTTTTTCCCAAATTTTAGTTCCTCCTAAATAACGACGGTACGGATCGTTACATCCACAAACAGATTTTACTATAAAAGATGAATGCAATTTCTTTCATAGCCACCATAAAAAAAAATATCTTTTTTACATAGTATATTTTATCTCAAGCAAGGTTTCTACTTATTAACTTTATATTTATAAGATTTTTTAATGTCTGACTATATGCATGAGTGGTTTTCATGATATTATTTACTATTGTAAACTAATTATTATTTTGATTTTATTTTATGTGTAGCTAAAATGAATACGTTCATCAACAAGAAGAAAGTTGTGTTAATAATGGGAGCAACAGGAACGAAAAAATTTCGTCTCTCTGTCGACCTTGCCACCTATTTTTGAGGTGAAATAATCAACTCGGACAAAATGCAAGTATATAAGGGACTTCAAATTGTTACAAATAAGATGACATACACTAAGAAACAAAGTGTACATCACTATTTGTTAGGTATATATATATTTATTTCCAATAATATTTATATCAAATAACTACCTAGATAATTTAATAGTAGTAATTATAGATTCTAGTGGAAATATGCTTTACTATTAAAAATTGTTTATTCCAATTCTAAGAAAGTTAATTTGATCACATTTTCTTAGGTGAAATTGAGCCAGATTCCGACTTCACAGCTGAAGATTTTTGTTTGCAAGCTATTGTCTACATAGAAAATATTTTGAAGGCTCAACGTGTTCCAACTATTGTTGGAGGGTCAAATTTGTATATTGAAAAACTTAGGGAAGACCCTGTGTTTATGTTCAAATATAAGTATGATAGTTGTTTTATTTGGATTGATGTAGAGCAATCAGTTTTGAACCGCAGAATTGACATGAGGGTTGATGAAATGGTCAATGCAGGTAATTTTTGTAATTGTTTTATATATCAATCAAGATATAATCATGCATCTAGCTAAAAACTTTTCTTACATAATTTTCGTAATAATATTTTTGGTTATCCTATCTATGTTCCACTAATAAATCTCTTCTTAAATTTATGTTGCATGCAAGGCTAGTGGCTGAGGTGCGGCAGATTTTCATTCTAGATGCAGATTACACCAAAGGAATACGGAGGTCCATTGGTGTCCCCGAAATGGACAGATACTTAAGAGAATAAACCAATATAGACGAAGATGATGAATCTAAGAAGACGATTCTTCAATCATCAATTGCGAATATCGAGCGTAATACTCGTTTATTAATTTGTCACCAACTTGACAAGTTTCAACGGTTAATAATTGAGAAAATGTGGTTGGTGCAGCATATTATTGCTACTGACGTTTTTAAAGGTGATAGAAAAGAAGTTGTTGACGAAGCATGGAGGAATAACGTTTTGCAACCATGCGTGGATATTGTGAAAAGATTTCTCAAAAATGATTATCACAATATTATTATTGAGTGAACATAAACTATCATTATCTCTATCTTGAGTTATTTTGTCTCTTCGGCACTTTAATTTTGGACTTATTTTGTATAGTTTGTATCGCATTGCAGTTATATATATGATATGATATGACCCTTCTTTCTATATATATATTAATATTGGTATTTATAGAGTAAATATTTAAGCTTTATAAAAATATTTATTTTAAGTTCCGATCCAAGCCCAATCCCCAAGTCCAAGTCCAAGTCTTCTATATTTAATATATCTATACTATCTTAAAAGCATGAACTCCCTAACTTGAATGTTAAATTACTATAATACCCCAACTTAAAACACTAAATTTAGTATACATGTTATATATTTAATATTATATTTATTTACGCTATATTATATTAAAAGCATACACCTTTTCACATTGATGGGCAATGACTCTTCCGAAAGGTTGTGACTTTTTTATAAAGTTGTGACTTTTTCGACGAGTTATGACANNTGTTAAATTACTATAATACCCCAACTTAAAACACTAAATTTAGTATATATGTTATATATTTAATATTATATTAATTTTCGCTATATTATATTAAAAGCATACACCTTTCCACATTGATGAGCAATGACTCTTCCGAAAGGTTGTGACTTTTTTATAAAGTTGTGACTTTTTCGACGAGTTATGACATTTCCGAATAGTTGTGTTTTTTCTGAAGGGTTGTGACTTATGTGAAAAGATACGATAAGAACTATTTCATATTATCCTTTCATGTCTTTAAATAGAGGGGTTTCTCACACTTTTAAACTACAAATTTTGTAAGTTTTCTATTCTTTTTCTTAAAACAAAGAAGATTGTGAGAGTTGTTCAATAATAAAATTACAATATTTTTTGTGGGTAAATTAGAAAGATCAACAAAAATTGATTCAACAAGGAGAATGAAATAACTCAACTTCAAATGAGAAGAGTATCTTGATAATTTATATTTACTCATTTTCATAGCCATAAAATATACTTTTGTAGAAACTTTTACTTGACAAGAAGATCAATTATTTTCCATTGCACAAACTACAAATTGGTGTTCAGAATCTGAAAAGTCTCAAATTGTTGGAAAAAAGTATTTGATCAAAAACTTGTTTGAAGAGTCCAAACTACATTTTATAAGTACTCTTTCGTTTTCAATTTATTTAGTGTACTTTTAATTTTATTCAGTTTAATATAGAATGTTCTTTTTTCTTGGGGTGGGGCGCATCTTTAAGACCACAAAGTGAAAAGATATTTTTATATATTCAACATATGATCCTTAAATTAAAAGTCTTCTTTACTTTTTAAAATTCCATATCAAATTAAAATTAGAATGTCTATCTTTTTTTAATCTATCTATGCTACCTAACTTAAAACACCAAATGTAGTATATGTTCTATATTTTATATTTATTTATGTGTATTATACTATAGTATATTAAAGACAAAAACCTTTCACATTGAAGGGTTATGACATTTTCGAAGAGATAACTTTTCCGATGAGTTGTGACCTTTTTGAAGGGTTGTGACTTTTCTATAGGGTTGCGACTTTTCGGAAGAGTTGTGACTTTTCCGGAGGGTTTTGACATTTCCGAAGAGTTATGACTTTTCCGATGAATTGTGACCTTTTTGAAGGGTTGTGAGTTTTCTAAAGGGTTGTGATGTCTTTTCGATAAGGCACAATAAGTAGTTTTTCATACACTACCCTTTGTTGGCTATTAAAAGAAGAGCTTCCTCAAATTTTTAAACTAAATTTTTTTAAAAAATATTCATTATTCTTCTCCTTCTTCTTAAAACATCATATTTAGTATATCTTCTATATTTTTATGATAAGGAACAATATGCACATACTAATACTACACATTTTAAGTATAAATGGAGGGTTTTCCTCACATTTTTAAATTACGTTTTTTTTTATGTTTTTGTTCTTCTTTTCTTAAAATCTCAAAGATTGATCTATAGACGTTGACAATCTCAAAGGTTAGTAAATTAGGATACTCCCTAACATAAATGTTAAATTAATCTAATATTCCAACTAAAAACATCAAATTTAGTATATCTTCTATATTTTGAAACATATTTATTTATATTATATTATATTAAAAGTAAGAATACCAACAATACAATAATAGCAAAGTAATGCACTATAGAGAAGATAGGAGAAAATATATTTAAGAGGTGAAATTAAGAGATTTTAAGAGTGACTAATTTTTTATTTTAATAACATTCACGTTATTTTTAAAAATAATGTGATACGTGGTTTGATATTCACGTGCAACGCGCGTGCGTCAAAACTAGTATTATTATAAATACGTACTTACACAATTACATGAGATCATTCATAATGTTAAGGTAATAGAGTGAGAAAATAAATGGCCATAAATGTTTGGGAAGATTCTACCCTAAAAGAATTTGAAAGAATAGAATTCTTAAGTCCAAATTTTAAATTGTTACATAGACAAAGAAGAGAAAATAGTAAATTTGCAATCTATCGGTAATGATCATTTAAGGAAATATATTCTACCCAATTCAATCACGGTGATGGAAGCTTGATTCAATAAAATATTTATCTATTATTACATGTTGCACCAGTTAATGTAAATACTCGTAATTGAAATACTTATCGAGAATTGTTCCTGTCCATCTAATGGAACTAGACTTAACACTTATGACGTGTTGTTAAATAGTGTAAGAATTGATGCATTATCGCTTTTCACAATCCATTTGAAATCGATCTTTTCTGCAATTCTGTATGTGATCTCATAATAATGTACATCTAAAAACGTCATCCAAAAATTATTTAAGCTTAATCACCAAAATTCAAGGTGACGTATCTGTATATTTTTTCAAGAACTATTCTCATCAAAAAAATATTAATTTTATATATATATTACCCTTATTTAGATGTGGGAGTTGTGAAGGACGAACACAGCTCCAAAAGTTATACGGTGCAATTCTAACAAGCTTACAAATATGGGCATTTTTGTAATTAAAACGGATAAATTGGTTCTGCCTCATAAAGCCATGTGTAATTACTTAGTACGACTGTCTTCCCAATACTTTAACCCATTCCTACCTTTCTCCTTTATCACATTCTAGACTATTCTTCGTGAAGTTGTGTAATGGAGCTCTTGAAATTGTTTCAAAATAGGTTTTTACTTTTTAGCGTTCTTAATTTCTTTGGTGTTATCTTTATTTTGTCTCTTCAAGTAAATTGCTCTTTGTCATTCCTGAAATTTTCCACCACAATAAAAGATCACAACACGGAGAAAGAGCGAATACAGTTCAGGTAACAATCTTTTTTTGAAGTTTATTGTTTTGTTTAAGTTTTTCCTTGGGTTGTGTCATGCATGTGTGATCGTGTTTTTTTTTCTTTCATCCTTTCTTTTGTTTTACGCATTTTTTCTGATGGGATTTCAGTTGCCGACTCTTTATTTTCTTCTCATTTTGAATATTTTGGTCCATAAAGATTTATAATTTGATAAATCGAATGAATTTTAAGAATATGATTAAGTATCTTTTGCAACTACCAAGTTTTGGTCCAAATATGGATACTAGATACTCTGATATATGTCTCTGCGTTTACTGATTTTCTCATTTCTGCAATAATTAATCATCTTATTCTGATGTGGTTGCTTTTATTGCTTTGCTCTTCTTAGTAATTTTTAATTAATTCTTTTGTCCTCTGCTTGGTGTATCGGCAGATGTTCAACATGCATGCATCTATATAGTTGATTGTTTCTTTTTTTCCTTAAATAATTATTTTAGTTCTAAGTTTGTTATGTTGAGTTTTTATCTATTCTCGCCTTTTAATGCATCTTACTCTTAATGGAATTCTGATGATATTAGTATTTTTGCTATTTATTTGAGTAGTTTGTTTTCACATGCATATTGATAACTACATTAGATTTGCACTCTGATGAATGGAAGGTATTTGACAATATGCCTAAATCAACTAAAAAAAATTTCACAATAGATTTTCTACAACAACAAAAAAATGTGTAAGGAGTAAGAGATAAAATTAAGACAGGATTGCTATAGTATAAGACGTGATTCATGTTTAGTCTAAAGCATTTCTCTGTTGTTGCTTTAATTTCAATTCTACCTCTTAAATCCTAAAAAAATACATGTCCAACAAATATTAGATCCTTTCTTTCTCTTTCATTTGTGCATGTTGCCACTATGGTATTCAGAAATATCAAGATTGCTAATTTTTTCTTTGTTCTTAATTGTCAAACTTGGTTTCCGATTATTTGTAGGTCTCCTCATCTTTTACCCCCAATTGACACACAACAATAATGTAGCTTCATCTCCTTATCATGGCATGTTCATCTTGTCATAAATGTCTTTATTTTGAAATTGCAAGTAATTTTACCATATTTGAACACGCTATTTTCGATTTGCTTTACTTCACCTATGTTTTTTTTTCTTGAATTGCTTTAATCTTTTGGTTATCTCGATTCTCCGCATTGGTTAAATGTGATATACATTAATAACAAAATTGGTTCTCTCAATTCTCACTTTGGTGATCCACATATGTGCGCTATGAACATCGTATCACATAACTTAACTGTACAAAAAGAAATAGTTATTGTATTGCATTTATGAACTTAAATATTTGATTGGTAACTGCACTTTGGAACTATTTAATTGGTAGTTAAATTACATCCCCTTCTCTCATAAACATGTGTGTTGTACTTCTCTTTAAGCAAATACGTGTACGCATGTTAGATAGATAGGAACACTTTCTCCATCATCGTTTTTCACCAAGGAAATCATTTCGTATGCACCTATTGTGTTTGATAGTATGCCGAAGAGATTGAACAACTCTTATTTCTTTGTTCTCTCCACAGAGTTTCCACAACATTTTTCTCTGTCAGACAACTATCCAAAAGGTAGATTTTACATAATTTATACTAGAAAATATTATTATACAGGTCAGTACGTGTGTTATTTGTGATTGGGTTCAAAAAATTTTGGAACCTGTATCCTTTGTTTGCCTCTGGTTTGATTGCATTTTGATACTGCATAATGACTTTGTTTTTTCCAAGAAATATTAGTTATAAATAATGTATGTTGTTTAGAATTAAACCAAAATGTGACTTTACTTAAACAAAATTCAGAACTACTTGCAATAGTAATGTTTGACAAACAAGGACGATGTGCTGCATGACCCCAAAATACTGACATGAGTGTAATTGGAGATGTTGTGGGTGAGCACTTTACTTATGTCTACACTTAGTGTTCTTAAGATTACCTGAGAAGTAGCGCTGACACATGGAGTAGTGGTAATTATGCTTTCAATGACCTGAAATCGTGTCATTTCTTTCTTAACTTCCTTTCATTGATCTTCTAATGGAACTTGCAAAAGTTGGTTAAATGTTTCTTTATAGTCTGTTTTGAGACTTGATTTTGTTAATTAGAATGCAACTTGAGGATGGTCCACTTGTTCAGTTTGTGCTCAATGTTATCACTACCCTTCTGAAAAGGAGTATTCATCTACTTTATTGGTTGTCTGAGATATCTTTAAATTATGTTCCTTTTTTTTTCTTCCTTATAAGTTATAACTGCATCGTAATTCCTATGAGCTTATTACTGCATCCTAATTCCTAGGAGCTGTCACAACTTTTGGATATTCTTCTTGCTAATCTGGTGTTGTTGGATATGCAGGTCAATGCGACTATGATCTGAACAAGGTTAGTGATATCAACTCAACAACTTTGTACACATATGTGTTTTTTGTGGCATCAAATGTTAGCATTATATATGGCTCAATTTTATGTTTACATTCAGCATATGCATGTTTGCACTTAACTCTGTATGTTGTTACTCTGTAATTGGCACCACATTGTTATATGCTAAGCATACATGTGAAAGTTGCTCTTCTAAGTACCCGCAGATACCATCTAGCTTGCCTATTCTCCCACTCCCTTTTATTATTACCTATGAAATCTTGAAAGTAAGTCCTGTGTTTTGTTTGATTTGTGTCCAAACTACAGCTATATGCTTTTCTAGGTCCTCTTCAAAGTTAATCCCGTGCTGGTTTGGATTTTGTGGCTTAAGTTTAAGCTGTTTTGATGTATGTGGTATGAAGTCGACATTTAACTAGAAAATAAATTATGCTCCATTCTACTTATCTAAATATCTATTAAGTCTTTATCACAGTTAAAGTAATTACCTCATGTACCTAAACTTAGCTTGTGGATTTAGGAACCGATGAATGAATTTCTTGCTAACTGTGGTTTACTTTCATGGCGAGAGACCACAATGCATGTGTGGAATCATACATAGTTGCAGGAAGGACGAGGCCAGGTTGTTGGTAGACTTGCAGAAGCTTAGTTCTCATGCTAACTTGCTAAGTAGAAAAGACTATGCTCGGCTTTTGTTGTTTGATCTTCTTATTCTGAATATATCACCATGAAACAAATTTTTAGTTCCTGCTTGGGTGCTTCTATCTTTTTATTTCAGAAATATTGCATGCCTACTAGACATAGATCGGCTTACTTCTCTACACAGATTTACATATCGCTCTAACCTTGCATTTTCACTATATGACACCTCATTTCCTCTGAATATGCAGAGTATGGATAAGCTGCTAGATGTGTCTGCATCAACTTTGAGAAAGAGTGATGATATTATAAATATAGGCGTCAAGAAAGTAAGTTTCTTATATGTCACTTGGTGTTGCTCATGCTGCTAACTAGGATGGATGAGGATGAGCTAGGCTTTCAACAACATAGGGCACATTCGTGAAGTGCAACTTGACAACAATAAGGAATAAGTTTCCCCTATCACCGCACAATTAAGGCCAAAATATCACTAAAGAAAACATTTGATTCCATTGGATAACAAACTAATAGCTGAATTACCAAACCAAGGCAACTGTTGAATAATTCAAATAATGCACCACCTACCCACTACTCTTCAGCAAAACCCTAAGCTCCTTATTATAAAACTCTAATGCCTCCTCTTAAATCATTATCAGGAAGAGAGAAGAGAAACAATGTCGAAGTGAGGTACAATTCGATTTCTATCGTATTTTCATTGTCTGATCTCAATTCAATATATTTACTTCAAAACTTGAGAATTTAGAGAACTTTCATGTCATGTAATTCATTATTACCTGAGAAACCTAGTTATTTAAGTCATATAATTCATAATATACCTTGAATTAAATATATTCAAATGTTTCATGTAGTTGGGATGCAGATTAGTTGATTGCTTGCTTGATTTGTTTACCATAGTATACTGAAACCAGATGAGTAGTTTGGTCTCATGTATTTTTTAATTAAATGTTACTTAAGTATGAGATTTAGAGAATTTTTAAGTCATATAACTGTTAACATACCTTAGAATGACAAATTATATATAGTTATTAGAATGAAATGAGTATTCTAATATAGTGGAACCGGTACAAATTTTTCATGTAGTCAATCATGAGTCTCTGGTAGTTTAGGAGTATGACTTAGTTGAATGTATTGTATTGAAATGAGCTTAATAGAGTGGAAGATGAAAAAATGTTTCATTTAGTTGGCCTCGATTAGTTTGAGACTGAAACTTGATTTATTGGATAATTAGGTTTAAAAATGTAATTAAGTACGCAAAGGTTCCACTGGGAACAAGTTCAGGATGTTGTTGGGTTTGCCAGTTGTAGTTGTTTATTGTAATTAGAATGAAAATGAGAAGCCTATGTATTATATTGAAATGTTCCTAGTAAAGTGGAAAATGTGAACATGTATTCTTCTATTAAGATAAGTTATTGCTATCAATTTGATTTTTGAGGTGTTCCTCTTTCTCCCGACTACTTGCATGTGAAGCCAACAATTATTGTACCATGAAACATTTGCACATTATCATTTAACAAATTACTTCTGGTGGGTTAACATAATTCCTTTGATGCAGGATACAAAGACATTTTATAGTAGCGGTGATCAGTCTTTAAGAAGTAAGGAGCGTAGTCATGCCGATTTTGAAAGTTTTTGATCGCATCAATGTTCTAGATTCACAAGTCAAAGCAATGTGTCATTTTTCTTTTGAGTTGTTTCAAATAATTTTTTAGCTTTACAACATGAATCAATTCTCGAGTATGAGACAATTCTAGAAAAAACACTAATCCATTTCGATACATCTCCTCTTTTAATGAAATAGATTTTAGAGGCAACATACATGTGAAGTAACTGCTCTAAAATACATCTTATTCTGCTACTTACTCTATTGGTATATATTCTAGACTAGAGGTACTGTAAATTTCATTTGCAATGTATTTTGTTCTATCATGGAGAAGAAAGGCCAATTACCAACTTAACAATTGCGACACACATTGCTTCCACAATAGTTTTGGTAAAAAATTAAAATTATATTATCTTGAACTTGCTGATTGACTAAAAATTTAGTATAATGTATATCTAATTTTCAAAAGGATAGATGTTTTGATTACAACTATAGTGTGAACATCTTACATAATGATTGACATATCAGTGCAAGTCAAGACAAGAAAACAAAGGTACTTTGAATCACAAAGCAAATCAATTACTCGCGAATGTATATTTTCCAAGTTTCTCTCTGTTTCAATCTTCGAATTCGGTTATTTGGTTCATACATGTATATGGAATGCATGTGTTAGCACTGAGGCTGTGGCTACCGGCTGTTGACACTTTTAGCTATACTATCCACAAGTAATTGTGAAAACAATTCATAGACATGTTGGGCCCGTGCTCGAGCACGGGCCATCACCCATCTAGTGTGTGTATATATATATATATATATAAATATAATTTGTTATACCAATTAATAAGTTCATAATTACATTTTTACTATAAAAGCCCAGTTGTATGTCATCTCCTAACAATGTACATCTAATATCTTTATCCATAAATATATTTAATAACAATTACCAATATTCAAGTTGACATATCTATAAATTTCCAAAAGTCATTCTTATCGTAAAACATATCAATAATTCAAAATATGGTATGTCAATTAATAATTGCACAAACTGATTTTACTATAAAAGTTGATTGCAATTTCTTTCATAGACGCCATCAAGAAAAATATATTTTTAAAAAAATAGTATATTCCATCTCAAGCAAGGTTTCTACTTATTAAGTTTATATTGACAAGATTTTTTAATGTCTGACTGTATGCATGAGTGATTTTCATGAGATTATTTACTATTGTAAACTAATTATTATTTTGATTTCTTTTATATGTAGCTAAAATGAATACTTTCATCAACAAAAACAAGTTCAACAAGAAGAAAGTGTAGTTCATAATGGAAGCAACAGGAACGGAAAATCCCGTCTCTCTGTTGACCTTGTCACCCATTTTCGAGGAGAAACAATCAACTCGGACAAAATGCAAATATAAGGGACTTGAAATTGTTACAAACAAGATCACACACTGAGAAACAAGGTGTATGACATTATTCGTTAGGTATATATATTTATTTCCTATAATATTTATATCAAATGACTACCTAGATAATTTGATTGTAGATTCTAGTGGAAATATACTTTACTGTTAAAAAATTATTTATTCCAATTATGAGAAATTTAATTTGATCGCATTTTCTTAGGTGAAATTGAGCCAGATTCCGACTTCACAGCTGAAGATTTTTGTTTGCACACTATTGTCTACATAGAAATTTTTGAAGACACAACGTGTTCCAATTATTGTTGGAGGGTCAAATTAATATATTAAAAATTTGTGGAAGACCATGTGTTCATCTTCAATTATAAGTATGATATTTGCTTTAGTTGGATGGATGTAGAGCAATCAGTCTTGGACCATATAGTTGACATGAGGGTTGATGAAATGGTCAATGCAGGTAATTTTTGTAATTGTTTTACATATCAATCAAGATTTAATCATGCATCTAGCTAAACACTTTTCTTATATAATATTCTTAATAATATTTTTGGTTATCAAATATATGTTCCACTAAATAAAACTCTTCTTAAATTTATGTTGCATGCAGGGCTGGTGGATGAGGTGTGGCAGATTTTCATTCCAGATGCAGATTACACCAAAGGAATCCGATGGTCCATTGGTGTCCCCGAAATGGATAGATATTTAACAGAAGAAACGAATATAGATGAAGATGATGAATCAAAAAAGACGATTCTTCAATCGACAATTGCGAATATCAAGCGTAATACTCGTTTATTAATTTGTCACCAACTTGACAAGATTCAACGGTTAATAATTGAGAAAATGTGGTTGGTGCATCATATTATTGCTACTAACATTTTCAAAGGAGATAGAAAAAAAGTCGTTGACAAAGCACGACCCAAAAATGGACGTGATGGCACTCGTCTTATCCCACCAAGATAAGTCAGCTTAAAATTCAACCATTACAATAAAATGCGGAAATTTTTATAATAAACTCAAAAATACCCCAAAAATCTAGTTGTCACGTGTACAAGTCTTTAAAGTATTACAATTGATTCAAAAGAAAAATATAAGTCTCAAATGACATTGTTTCTAGAGTAGAACAAGATCATAAATAGGAGTAAGAAGGTTCGCTGAAATGACAAACAACAACCTCACAAACCTCCACAAGAAGCCTCAGATAAGGATAAGAGAAAATATCACGAATGTCACGACCTAAGCCTAGGGTCTAGACGTGACATGGCGAATGAGGAACCCGAAGGAACCCCAAACAAGCCTCTCAAACTTGTCATCACACTTCATCGGTCGCGGAAGTACAATAAACATTAATTAACGGGAAATAGGGACTAAGGGCAAACCATTTCAAAATGACATCATAGAACAAGAGTCAAGCTCATTTACAAAATACTTGTCTAACGCACACCTCTACATACAAAGATAGGACGGAGGCCATGACATACTACCGGCTCCCCTCATAGGCAAAATACAATTGCAAGCTAAAGTCTCAAAACATAGGAGTAGGAAACATAACATAGCCCTCGAATCATTGACGACTCACCAACAAACTCGGATAAGCACCGTACTAGCCACGTGAATGGAGAGAAGGATCAAGAGTAGCTCCGGTCCCTACATGGTGACATCATGTAGGCAAAATATGCGTTAGTACTTGGAATGTACTAAGTATGCGGGGTGCAACACAACAATAGACTCATCACCATAGGTGAGAGACAATGGAATGAAGCCATAAGAATCAGAACGGACAGAGGACACACGATAGAGATCTAAAAAGTGAAGATTTTTCCTAAGTCACTATAGCCTCTCGAAGATAAATACAGATCTCTCTGAACCGACCCTTGAGAATCTGCTTGTATACCCGTGAGACCTATGAACCTGGGGCTCTGATACCATTTTGTCACGATCAAAAAATGGACGTGATGACACTCTTCTTATCACACCAAGACAAGTCAGCCTAAAACTCAACCATTACAATAAAATGTGGAAATTGTTATAATAAACCTTAAAAATCTGGTTGTCACGTGTACAACTCTCTAAAGTATTACAATTGATTCAAAAGAAAAATATAAGTCTCAAATGACATTGTTTCTAAAGTAGAAAAAGATCATAAATAGGAGTAAAAATGTCCGCTGAAATGACAAGCAACTACCTCACAAACATCCACAAGAAGCCTCAGTCAAGGATATGAGAAAATATCACGAAGGTCCAAGCAATTAACCTACAAAAAATTGTAGAAGCAAGGGGTGAGTACCAAACCACAGGGTACTCAGCAGGTAAATCCTTAAACACAAGCTAAGGGGATAAACTATGAGAACTCCTTAGACCCTAACTGAACCTCTACAACTATAACCTGCATAAAACCAGCCCAACCTAACAATTCATAAATCACACAGCACACAACTCAACAACAACACTCTAACAATTACATATACTCAACAACAAGCTCAATATTCAACAATCAAAGTTCCACAGAAAGGCACTCACAAGATCAACAAAACACAATATCAAGTTCACTAATGATAAATATGTGCAATGCAATGGAATGCAAAGTCAAGTATACTGATGCATGTCTAACCTAGTGATACCTACCCATTGTCTCTCAGTCCGGGACCCATGGGGGACATATCTGTCCATGCATCCATCGCGAAATGCAATACGACCCTCAGAATATAGTATCCATCTCGGCGTGCGATACATCCCTCGAAATATAGTATCCATTGCGGGGCGTGATACATCCCTCGAAATGGTACATCCTCTTCAATTTCTTATTCTTTCTCAATGCACATAACACTTGTCACAACCATATCCCAGAATAATGCAAATGACATGTTTACACAAATAATGAGGAGATGACCATTTTCATAACATTGCACAATTCACAACAATACAATCATGATACAACATCAACAAATAAGCAATAAGCCTTCAAATCATTCTCAAACATCACACACCAACAATTTATCACGTTACCTTTTTATTATCCTTTTTCCATCATTAGAATTATTCAACATGGACAAATCAACCCATCACCAATTTCCATTACTCCCGAAAACATATTACAAGGAAATACACGAATTTCATACACTTAACAAAAGTTTAGAAATCCACTTGCCTCAATTAGTCAATAATTTACTCCGGGACTTGAGCCTTCCCTTTTCGTTAAACTTCCAACTCAAAGCAATCTATTTAAATAAATGACCACAATAAGATTTCAAAACTAATAACATCCATGTTACTATGTGATTAGCCTTGACCCAGAATTATAATCAAGTTCGTAAATCTTGATTCTAACCAATAGGTCAAATCTCATATTTCATGAATTTCAAGTCTAGAGTTAAGCCATAACTTCTCCAAAAAATACAACCCTAATAGTTTTCATATAATATAATACACTCAATATTTAATTACATATCTCAATATAGATTAACTTGAATCATAATTAGATAACTATAGGAAGAAGAACAAAAGTAAATAAAAACCTAATTAACTGGTCACGTAAGTGGTATGAAATTAATTTGCAGAGATAACCATATATCATGTACATTATTCTTAATAATTGGATTATCAGATGATAATCATATCCAATCATTACTTCATGATAGATATGGAAAATTTGTACCCAGGTTAAAAAGGATATGCCCACAGAAAGCAATTGCAAATTCACTTTGCAATTCCGATTCCCAATTTTTCATCAGGTTCACCACACTATATAATTAATAAAAATAATACCCTTCGTCCGTATACAAATTTACAAGGATTTAGGGTTAGTTACTTTTACCTTATCCACCTGCGTTCTTCCTTTTGATAGGAGCGAGTTCCTTCCGTAATTTGGATGTGGGAGTCACAAATTTCCTCTTTTCCTTTCTAAAATAATTATGTAGTAAAAATGATAAACCCTAGTAATTTATTTTAATATGGGTTAAATAGTAAATTTATGGCATTGACCCATTAACCACCAACTAAATAAATAAATCATTTGTTATATACCCGTCAATTAAATAATCGTAGTTATTGAATAGTTCAAAATTTTCAAATCAACTTAAGTGACTGATCAAAATTGATTCAGGCAACCATCGGGAGGGGTAAAACGGTAATTTTATAAAAATATCAAAAAATGACTTTTCGGGTCATTACAAATTTATATATGATATGACCCTTCTTTCTATAAATGTTATTCTTGTTTGTAAAAACATTGTTATTTATAGAGCAAATATTTAAGCTTTATAAAAATATTTATTTTCAGTTCTGATCCAAGCCCATGCCCCAAGTCCTAGTCCAAGTCTTCTATATTTAATATATATTAATATAAATATGTAGTTACCCAATTACATGAGATCATTCATAATGTCAAGGTAATAGAGTGAGAAAATAAATGACAATAAAGGTTTGGGAAGATTCTACCCTAAAAGAATTTGAAAGAATAGAATTCTTAACTCCAAATTTAAAATTATTACATAGATAAAGAAGATAAAATAGTAAATTTGCAATCTATCGGTAATGATCCTTTAAAGAAATATATTCTACCTAATTCAATCACGGTGATGGAAGCTTGATTTAATAAAATCTTTATCTATTATTACATGTTGCACAAGTTTATAGAAACACTCATAATTGAAATAGTTATCAATAATTGTTCCCTTCTCTATAATGGAATTAGACTTAACACTTATGACGTGTTGTTAAATAGTGTAAGAATTGACGCATTATCACTTGAATATATTCCTTCATAAATATTACTGAGTTCTTTTTACAATCCTTTTGAAATCGATCTTTTCATCAATTCTGTATGTGATATCATAACTATAACAAGCGGGTTCCGTCGTTATAGAAAATACAACGGAGAAAAATTTTGGGCCAAAAAACTTTTTTCGAAGTAATTCAAAATTTCCCAACCTAGTCCCGATTAGGATGAAATCATAGTTATTACGGTGTAGGGAAATCTGGTAACAATTAGGTGATTTTATTATGATTTTGATTACATGAGTAGTTAGATAAGTCGTTAAGGAATCCGTACAACTTTACAGAATTGATTTCGGGTGAGTAGAACTCCAAGAATTGAACTTAGAGTAAACAATATTTTTTGAGCATTGTGTGTTAAAGGTGTGTTGTGAAAGGTGGGTCTTCGAATTATTAAAATAGCTTATTGGTTCCGTGCAAGATGTTGTGGCGGGATTTCTACCGCTAGGGCGGGGCCACTATAGCGGGGAAGGTCCCGCTGTGGCGGGCCAGACGCTACTTAAAGTCATAAATAAACCCCAAATATATTTTATTCTGCACTTTTCGACTTGGAGAGCTAGAAGACGACCTAGATGAGTTCTTGATAGTTTTCCACCATTCTTGAGGCGAAAGGTAAGATTTTAACTCCCCGAATCTATTTTTCGATCCATAGAACGTAATCTAATGGGTAATTATCGATGGAAAAGAGATTTTGATCTAGAATTATGGTGGATACAACCCTATTTTGAATACTTGGGATCATGGGTATGATCTAGGGTTGTTAGAATTGTTAGTAATCCAGGTAAATAGTGATTGTTTATTGATTCTCGTATTATGTTGATTATTTGTAGACCAAGAACAAGCGCAACTCCGGAAAGGAAAGGATCAAGTTTCTTAGGGTTTCAAGTTTGTTTCGAGGTAGGTGATGGTAGTGATTCTATGACTATGTGGTGTATGTTTGTTCTTGCTTCATTATGATACACGTATGTATGTAAATGTTGCATTATTGATCACATTAATCATAAATGAGGATAGATGAATGACAAATGCCATGAATCATGACTTGTTTGTATGATTATGAGAATATACATGTGATTGTGATTGTGGTTTGTTGAATGGATTGGTTGCCATGTTCCGGCATAACTAACTTGGATCTGTTGCCACGTTCTGGCATAACTTTGGTATCGGTGTCCACATTTTGGCATACTTATTGGATCGGTTACCACGTTCTGGTATGCTAACAATTTGAGTTTGGGTTCCATGAGAGCACCAATGATTTGATATAATTGTGCATCCTAAGAAATGTGAAACTACACCTTATTTGTAAATGTTGATAATATTGTATATGTTCGATATATGCATGTGATTATATTGTTGTAATGGCTTATATATGTTGCACTTAGGGGGATAGCCACGTGATCCTACCAGTACACTGTGGTTATGTACTGATACTGCATTTGCTCTTTCTTTGTTGAGCATAGGGCATCTTCAAGCGGATATTGACAGACCTCGTTTGGAAGATCGGTGATCGTCGCTTCGAATTCATAGGTGAGCCAGTTGTTTCGGGCTGCCATGAGTTCTCTTTCCGTCTATGTCCATATTTTGGACTTAGACTTGTTCTAGTTAGTATTCATTCATTAGTTTGGGGTTGTATCCCTTCTTGTTAGATATTTTGGTACATTGACTTTCAGGTTCTAGGTGTATCTTCCGCAATATTAGTTTATTTATTGTTAGACTTTTGTTGGAGTTTATGGGAACTCTATTTCTTTCCTTAGTATTTAACTTTCTTCCGTAACTTAAATGCCTTAGTTTTTAGATTAGTTACTTGTTTCGCATTTACATAGCGGTTCTCCCACCGGAGAGTTATTGTAGGTGTCAATCACGATGGTTTGAGTCATGACAAAGTTGGTATTAGTGCCTAGGTTCGTTGACCTCGATGCACCAAAATGAGTCTAGTAAAGTCTCGCAGAATGGTACGGGGACGCCTTTACTTTTATTCGAGAGGCTATAGGACTTAAGAAAATCTCTCTATTTTCTCTTGTCTCCTTCGTACTATAACTTGATTCCAATTGGTATCTGTCGATTTAGATTGGTGTCTAACCTCCGTCACGCTTCTGTCCGCAGATGGTTAACATTAGATACAATGGCGTCAGGCCCGTAGCTCTCGTAAATACTCCAGTAGAGGTGTTTACAGTGAGAGGTCGTGGTCGAGGCAAGGGTAGAGAAAGAGCTAGAGGTAGAGGCCGAGGAAGAGGGGCGCTTCTTAGACAATGGGGTACCGATCAAAATTGCTCCCCAAATTGAGGCCCCTCCTATGCATCATAAGGAGATAGAAGAGGATATTGAGGTTGAAAATGTTGAGGAGGTTGGACAAGAGGAAGAGGTGCAGGCTGAGATTACTGGTGTTCCTCCCCATAGACCCAGTGTTAGCTCAACATATCATGTCATTCATGAAAGGGTTAGTTGGTCCTAGAGTGCTTCCTTCTGCTCAAGCAACTCGAGCTCATATTAATCCCCCTGTTGCTAGCACTACGCCCAATGAGGATGGGACCGAAGGTAATGATGCTTTCTCCTGTCCTTTATTGGGTTCTGTGATGACTGGTAATGAGCATAAGATGTTGACTACGTTGTTGAAGCTGAAGCCTCATGTATTTCTTGGTTTAGAAAATGAGGATGCCTATGATTTTAACTTAGACTGCTATGAAAGGCTTTATAAGTTGGGAATTGTCCATCCGCATGGGGTTGAGTTCGTGACTTTTCAGCTTCAATGTGAGGCTAAGCAGTGGTGGAGAGCTTATATGGAATGTAGATCTTCAACTTTACCACAACTTACTTTGACCCAGTTTCATGCTCTGTTCTTGGAGAAATATGTGCCTAGGACTTTAAGAGATCGTAAGAAGGATGAGTTTATGGCTTTGGAGCAAGGTGGTATGTTTGTGGCTGCTTATGAGGCCAAGTTACATGCTTTGTCTAGATATGATACTTAATTGGTGACTACTGAGGAGAAGAGAATATGTTTATTTATTAAAGGATTAAATTCTGAGTTGCAAATATTATCTATTCATATGACCTCTGCCGTGAGAAGCTTTAATGAGGTGACAAACTTCGGTAAGAAAGTGGAGGGGGTAAGGTGAGACGGTCAGACTAAGGCTTTGGTAAAAAGGGCCAAGGACTCGGGTAACTTTCAAGGCTCTTACTCCAAGGATTCAGGGAGGCCAACACTTGCAGCTAGGCAAATTCAGTCCGCTACGCCCGCCTCTACAGGGAATTACTCAGGAACTTCATCTCATAATTTGATTGAGGATAGCCAGGTAGTTGCGCCTTCGACGGGCGGCAAACAATCTTTTGATCGTACTTGTTACAATTGTGGAGAACCTGAGCATATGAGGAGAGATTGTCCCCACCCACGTGTGTTGTATTCCGCACAACAGTCATCTAAAGCAGTGGTACCCGTAGGGAATGTTAATAATGGTAGAGGAAGTCCACAAGGTGGGGAAGGAGGTAATCAGTGAGGTCGTGGGGTAGAGGAAATGGTAATGCAGACAAAAGTGCAGTGCAGCCAGACTGGAAGTAGCTCGTCAAGATGATAGGGCTCAATGTTCTACTTTTTCGGGCAAGAATGAGGCAGAGGCATTTGACGCAGTGATCACATGTACTATTCTTGTATGTGACCAGATGGCTAATGTGTTGTTTGATCCGAGTTCTACTTATTCATATGTATCTGTGAGATTTACCTCAGAATTTGCTATGATGTGTGATATACTTGATGCCCCAATCCATGTTTCTACCCCTGTTGGGAAGTCTGTCATAGTCACCTATGTCTATCGTGCTTAACCTATTTTGTTTATGGGTTTTCATACTTGGGCTGATTTGATGATTTTGGATACACACTGACTTTGACATAATCTTAGGCATGACTTGGTTGTCCCCCTATTATGTTGTGCTTGATTGTAATACTAAGTCTGTAACTCTAGAAATTCCGAGAAAGGAAAAATTAGAGTGGGAAGGGGTGTACAAGCCTAAGGAAGCTAAGATTATATCCTCCATTCGGGCGAGAAAACTGGTAGGGCAAGGTTGTTTGGCTTATTTGACTCATATTAGGGATGTTGAGGTTGAGACTCCATTTATTGAATCTGTTACCGTGGTGTAAGAATTTAGAGAAGTGTTTTCTAATGGTTTGCTTAGTATGCCTCCGGATAGAGATATAGATTTCTGCATTAATTTAGAGCCTAGTACTCATCCCATTTCCATCCCTCCATATCGCATAGCTCCGGCAGAATTAAGAGAGCTGAAGGCTCAAATCCAAGAACTTCTTGATAAGAGATTTATTCATCCTAGTTCTTCCCCATGGGGTGCTACAGTTTTGTTTGTTAAGAAAAAAAAATGGTAGTATGAGAATGTGTTTAGATTACCGGCAATTAAATAGGGTCACTATTCAAAACAAGTACCATTTGCCTGGAATAGATGATCGTTTTGACCAATTGCAAGCTGCATTAGTTTTCTCTAAGATTGATCTATGGTCTGGCTACCATCAGTTGAAAACGAGGCCTGAGGATGTGCCCAAGACGGCATTTAGAACTCGCTATGGGCACTATGAGTTTTTTGTTATGTCTTTTGGTTTGACCAAGGTGCCTACAGCTTTCATGAGTTTGATGAGTGGGGTGTTCAAACCATTCCTTGATTCGTTTGTGATAGTTTTTATTGATGATATTTTGGTCTACTCAAAAAGTGAGGCAGAGCACGTCGACCATCTTCATACTTTTCTGGGTGTTCTTGGGAAACAAGGTTGTATGCTAAATTTTCTAAGTGTGAATTTTGGTTGACTTCGGTTGCATTTTTGGGACATATAGTTTCAAAGGTAGGGGTAATGGTAGATCCCCAAAAGATTGAGGCGGTTAAGAATTGGGTTCGGCCTAGCACTATGACGGAAGTTAGGAGTTTTGTGGGGCTCGCTAGCTATTATCATCGATCTGTGAAGACCTTTGTTTCTATTGCCACTCACTTGACAAATTTGACCAAAAAGGAGATACCATTTGAATGGACTGAAAAATGTGAGGAGAACTTTCAAAAGCTCAAGACTCTTTTGACCACCGCACTCATCTTAGCATTACCAGTAGAAGGTAAAGATTTTATTGTTTTATTGTGATGCTTCATATTCTGGTTTGGGTGTTGTGTTGATGCAGGATAAGAATGTTATAGCTTATGCCTCGTGTCAATTGAAGGTGCATGATGGGAATTATCCAACACATGATTTGGAGTTGGCAGCGGTAGTGTTTGCTCTTAAGATCTGGCGGCATTACCTCTACGGTGTTAAGTGTGACGTGTTTCCTGATCATCGTAGTTTGCAACATGTATTAACTCAAAAGGATCTGAATTTGAGACAACGAAAGTGGATGGAGCTACTTAAATATTATGATGTCACTATTCAATACCATCCGGGTAACGCTAATGTGGTGGCAGGAGCTTTGAGTCGAAAAGCGATAAGTATTGGTAATCTAGCTTGCTCAAGTGTTACCAAGCGACCTTTGACTAAAGAAATTCAGACCTTGGAGTCTAAATTTATGTAATTAGGCATATCAGAAAAAGGTGGTGTGTTAGCTCGCATTGAGGTAAGGGCCACATTTATGGAAGAGATCAAGGCAATGCAATTGGAGGTTGAAAATTTAAATGAACTTAAGAAAAAGACTGCGAGTGGAAAGGCACAAGACACCACTCTTGTTGCAGAAGCTGTGCTTAGTTTTAAGGGGAGGATTTGTGTTCCTCGAGTTGATGATTTGATTCAAAAGTTGTTGATAGAATCCCATGGTTCGCGGAATTCTATTCATTCGGGTTTGACCAAGATGTGTTGAGATTTGTAGCAAATTAATTGGTGGCCGGGCATTAAGAGGGATATAGTGGAGTTTGTGGCTAAGTGTCAAAATTTTCAACAAGTGAAGTATGAACATCAAAGGTCTGCAGGTTAGCTTCAAACAATGTCAATTCTGGAATGGAAGTGGGAAAGGATAGCCATGGATTTTGTGGTTGGTCTTCGCAAGACTTTGGGGAAGTTTGATTCTATTTTGGTAGTGGTAGATAGATTGACTAAGTCAGCTCATTTTATTCCGATAAGAATAGACTATAACGTTGAACAATTGGCTAAAGTTTATGTGAAAGAGATAGTGAGGTTGCATGGGGCGCCCCTCTCTATCATCTCAGACCGTGGTACCCAATTCACACCCAAGTTTTGGAGGAAGTTGCATGATGAATTGGGCACACAACACACTGTTAGTACCACTTTTCATCCAGAGATGGACGGGCAATCGAAGAGGACTATCCAAGTGTTAGAGGACATGTTGAGGGCATGTGTAATTGATTTTGGAGGACATTGGGAAAAGTTCTTACGCTTGTCTGAGTTCCTTATAATAATTGCTATCACTCCAGCATTGATATGACACCGTTTGAGGCATTATATGTGAGGGGATGTAGATTACCCATAGGATAGTTCGAGGCGGGAGATGTGAAACCCTTGGGGGTTAATTTAGTGAAGGATGCTCAAGATAAGGTGAGGAGTATTCAAGATAAGTTTTTAGCAGCCCAGAGTCTACAAAAAAAGATGCAGACCATAAGTTAAGAGATATGGCATTCTAGACTGGTGAGAATGTTCTTCTTAAGGTATCACCCATGAAAGGGGTGATGAGGTTTCGCAAGAAGGGAAAGCTACGTCCGCGATACATTGGTCCCTTTGAGGTTCTGGAAAGTGACTGGTAGCGTATAGATTGGCTTTACCTCCTAACATATCGGGAGTTCATTCGGTATTTCATGTGTCTATGTTAAAAAGATACCATGGTGACAGGGATTATATAATTAAGTGGGACTCTATTGTACTAGACAAAGACCTCCAATATGAGGAGGAACCGATTGCAATCCCTGATCATGATGTCCGAAAGTTGAGGACCAAGGAGATTAAGTCCGTGAAAGTTTAATAGAAGCATCGTCCAATTGAGGAAGCTACTTGGGAAGTCGAAAAGGACATGCGAGACAAGTATCCCTAATTGTTTGTCGATTTAGGTACTACTCTATTCCTTCATTAGCCTATTTTTCCTAAGTTTGTCACTCCGGGATGAGTGATTGGTAAATTGGTATCTATTGTAACGAGCGGGTTCCGTCATTATAGAAAAGCCAACGGGGAAAAATTTTGGGCCGAAAAACGTTTTTGTTACAACTCGAAATTTCCCAACCTAGTCCAGATTTGGATGAAATTAGAGTCATTACGGTGTAGGGAAATATGTAACAATAGGTTGATTTAATTATGATTTTAATTACATGAGTAGTTAGATAAGTCGTTAAGGAATCCGTACGACTTTACAGAATTAAATTTTGGTGAGTAGAACTCCAGGAATTGAAGTTAGCGTGAACAGTATTTTATGAGCGTCGTTGGTTAAAGGTGTGTTGTGAAATGGGGTGGGTGCCGCTGTGGCGGGTCACAACGCGACTAAAAGTCATAAATAAACCGCAAAAATGTTTATTCTGCACTTTTAGACTTTAAGAGCTAGGAGACAACCCCAGACGAGTTCTTGAGAGTTTTCCACCATTCTTGAGGCTAAATGTAAGATTTTAACTCCCCAGATCCATTTTCCGATCCGTGGAACGTAATCTAATGGGTAATTAATGACGGGGAAGAGATTTGATCTGGAATTTATGGTGGATTCAACCCTATTTTGAATACTTGGGATCATAGGTATGATCTAGGGTTGTTAGAATTGTTAGTTATCTGGGTAAATAGTGATTGTTTATTGATTTTCGTATTATATTGATTGTTTGTAGACCAAGAACAAGCGCAACAAATCCAGATAGAGAAGGATCAAGCCTCTTAGGGTTTCAAGCTTGTTTCGAGGTAGGTGATGGTAGTGATTCTATGATTGTGTGATGTATGTTTGTTCTTGCTTCATTATGATACATGTATGTATGTGAATGTTGCATTATTGAACACATTAATCATAAATGAGGATAGATGAATGGTATGCCATGAATCATGACTTGTTTGTATGATTATGAGAATATACCTGTGATTGTGATTGTGGCTTGTTGAATGGATTGGTTGCGACGTTCCACCATAACTAACTTGAATTGGTTGCCACGTTCCGACATAACTAACTTGGATTGGTTGTCACGTTTCGGCATAACTTTGGTATCGGTTTCCACATTTCGGCATAAATATTTGATCGGGTACCACGTTCCAGTATGCTAACAGTTTGAGTTTGGGTTCCATGAGATAATGAATTTATATAACTATGCATCTTGAGAAATGTGAAACTACACCATGTTTGTATATGTTGATAATATTATATATGTTTGATATATACATGTGATTATATTGTTGTAATGGCTTATATATGTGGCACTTAGTGGGATAGTCGTGTAATCCTATCAGTACATTCTGGTTGTGTACTGACATTGCACTTGCTCTTTCTTTGTTGAGTGCAGGGCATCTTCAAGTGGCTATTGACGGACCTCGTTTACAAGATCAGTGATAGTCGCTTCAAATTCAAGGGTCAGCTAGTTCTTTCGGGCTACCATGAGTTCTCTTTCCTTCTTTGTCCATATTTCGGACTTAGACTTGTTCTAGTTAGTATTCACTCATTAGTTTGGGGTTGTATCCCTTCTTGTTAGACTTATAAATCTTGGTAGATGTTTTGGTACATTGACTTTCAAGTTTTAGGCGTATCTTCCGCAATGTTAGTTTATTTATTGTTAGACTTTTGTTGGAGTTTATGGAAACTCTATTTCTTTCCTTAGTATTTAACTTGCTTCCGTAACTTAAATGCCTTAGTTTTTAGATTAGTTTCTTATTTCATATTGTAGTAGCGGTTCTCCCACCTGAGATTTAGTGTGGGTGTCAATCATGATGGTCTGGGTCGTGACAATAACAATGTACATCAAGAAACGTCATCCTAAAATTATTTAAGTCTAATCACCAAAATTCAAGGTGTCGTATCTGTATATTTTTTCAAGAACTATTCTCATCCAAAAAGATATTAATTATTTAAATAATTTGATATACCAATTAATAAGTTCATAATCACATTTTTACTATAAAAGCCCTGTTGTATGTAATCTCCTAACAATGTGCATCTAATAACTTTATCCTAAAATATATTTAATAATAATTACCAAAATTCAAATTGATATATCTATAAGTTTTTTAAAATTCATTCTTATCCTAAAAGATATCTGTAATTTTGAATATTGTATGTCAATTAACAAGTCCACAAACAGATTTTACTATAAAAGCTGAATGCAATATCTTTCATAGCCACCATCAAGAAAAATATATCTTTTTTTACATAGTATATTCCATGTCAAACAAGGTTTCTACTTATTAACTTTATATTTACAAGATTTTTTAGTGTCTGACTGAATTCATGAGTGATTATCATGAGATTATTTATTATTGTAAACTAATTATTATTTTGATTTTATTTTATGTGTAGCTAAAATGAATACTTTTATCAACAATAACAAATTCAAGAAGAAAAAAATGGTGTTCATAATGGGAGCAACAGAAATGGAAAAATCACGTCTCTCTGTTGACCTTTTCACCTATTTTCGAAGAGAAATAATCAACTTGGACAAAATGCAAGTATGTAAGGGACTTGAAATTTTTACAAACAAGATCACACACTGAGAATCAAGGTGTACGACACTATTTATTAGGTATATATATTTATTTCCAATAATATTTATATCCAATGACTACCTAGATAATTTAATAGTAGTAATTGTAGATTCTAGTGGAAATATACTTTAATATTAAAAAAATATTTATTCCAATTCTGAGAAAGTTAATTTGATCATATTTTCTTAGGTCATGAAATTGAGCAAGATTCCGACTTCACAACTTAAGATTTTTGTTTGCAAGCTATTGTCTACATAGAAAAAAATTTGAAGACTCAACGTGTTCCAAATATTGTTGGAGGGTCAAATTCGTATATTGAAAAACTTGTGGAAGACCATGTGTTCATGTTCAAATAGAAGTATGATAGTTGCGTTATTTGGATTGATGTAGAGCAATCAGTCTTGAACCGTAGAGTTGACATGAGGGTGATGAAATGGTCAATGCAGATAATTTTTGTAATTGTTTTATATATCAACCAAGATATAATCATGCATCTAGCTAAAAACTTTTCTTAATAATATTTTTGGTTATCAAATCTATGTTCTACTAAATAAAACTCTTCTTAAATTTATGTTGCATGCAGGGCTAGTGGATGAGGTGCGGCAGATTTTCATTCCAGATGTTTATTACACCAAAGGAATCCGACAGTTCATTGGTGTCCCCGAAATGGATAGTTATTTAAAAGAAGAAACCAATATAGACGAAGATGATGAATCTAAGAAGACGATTCTTCAATCATCAATTGTGAATATCAAGCGTAATACTCATTTATTAATTTGTCACCAACTTGACAAGTTTCAACGGTTAATAATTGAGAAAATGTGGTTGGTGCAGCATATTATTGCTACTGACGTTTTTAAAGGAGATAGAAAAGAAGTTGTTGACGAAGCATGGAGGAATAACGTTTTGCAACCATGCGTGGATATTGTGAAAAGATTTCTGAAAAATGATTATCACAATATTATTATTGAGTGAACATAAACTATCATTATCTCTATCTTGAGTTATTTTGTCTCTTCAGCACTTTAATTTTGGATCTATTCTGTATAGTTTGTATCGCATTACACACATATATATATATGATATGAGCCTTCTTTCTATATATATTATTCTTGTCTGTAAAAAACATTGTATTTACAGAGCAAATACATAATGACCCATTTGGTCGTTTTGAGTACTAAAACTTTTTATTCCATAAAACACATTCTGATAGATTCTAAATGGGTATTTTAGACTATTCATAACAACATTTATGAATTTAGTGGGGTAATTTTAATAATTAATTTAATTGATGGCTAAAGAAGATAACATTAAAATTAATAATTAGTCCCTTTCCCTAATTTTATAATTTTATGGTATACAATTAGGGTAATAGCTGATGTGTAGAAAGGAAGAGAATTAAAGAAAAGAGTTGCACGGTTGTAGAGAAATATCGAAGAAGGGCGACAGCATCAGGTGAAATCATCCTCCAATCTTTCTAGTAATATTAATTGTATTAAAGTTTGTTTAGGTTGAATGGTTATAGGCCTTGATGTATGTGCTGCTAGTTGAAAATTTCGGATAAGAAAGTGAGGATGAATATGGTTATAGTGATTATGAAGGGTATTATATATTTTTTGATATATTTAGATAGGTAATTAAATATTAAGTGTATGATATAATTTGAACACCATCAAAGCTATGATAATTGGAGAAATTGAGACTTATCCTTAGGCTTGAACTTTAGGAAAGTGATTATAGATTTGAGTGAGTTTTTGGGTCTAAGCTAGACATATAGTAATACTAGTTTTCTGACACGTGCATTGCACGTGATTACCAATTTCAAAAATATATGTTATAGTAAATAGTATTGCTTATTTAAGCGAAGATTTGAATAATAAGCTTAGAAAAAATAATGTTGCAGGTTCTTTTGTCAATGTTCAATGTGGATCGTCGTATATTTATATATATATATATATATCTTATTTACGCAAACCTATGAAGATGGTCAACGAAAAATTTTATTAGTTAAATGCAATTATGGATATATTTATTTCAATTTGATGAGGTTCAATCATTTAATTAGTCTTATCTCACTAATATTACCTTATAGACAATAGTTATTTTGTATTTTTGTTGTCATCTAATCAAATGTGCTTTGCACGTGTATTCTACGTTAAATTCTTTAGATGTCCTATGAACATGTGAACATAACAACTACATTTTATATATTCACATATTTTCACATTTATTGGGAGTTATTTTTTATTTTTAAAAAGAAGAACTCGGAACATTTTAAAATAATACATTTTGGAATTAGAATATCTCGTTAACTTGATAATACATTTGTGACATATATAATACTTTAATTTAAATACAAATACCTACCCAAATATAAATAAATATTTGGATTAATGAGAATATTTATCTCATAAAATTAGCTATCAAATAAATAATAAAAATTAAACTAATACAAACTTCAACTGACGTTATTACAAGTTATATGAACTTTTCTTCATCTAAAATACTAAAATATTAAGAAATAGTAAATAAGTAAAACAAAAGGGCAATGTTTATATAGTAATAACTATTTTGAAACAAACTTCCTGAGAGTCTAAAAACAATAATTAGCACTGATAAATAAAGTCATTCTTTTGTCTTGAGCATCAAAAACAAATCGTGCCAATTCTCTAAATCTGGAAAAGATATTAAGAAGCATATATCTACATCACAAGAGAAATTCTTAACAAAAACAAATAAATTTAGACTACATCATGTTAACTTCATATATTAGAACATTACATACTAATGTATATACTAAGCAGAAAAATAATTATCATATCATCAAAATTATATTATTTTCCTCAAGTACTCGAGGTTATGAAATATACCTATTAGGATAGAAAGACTTACTTCATCAGAACAGTGGTACCTCATATTCCGCTAAACTTCGAACTCACTCAACGACAATAAATTACACAAAAAAATTTAAAATGCAAGAAGAAGAAGAGTAGAAGATTAGAAAAAATTGTGGTTAGAAAATGAGAGGAAGTCCCTCTATTTATAGTCAACAAAGGATAGTATGAACAAATATTTTTTGTGTCTTATCTGAAAAATCATGACTTTTTCGAGAAGTCACGACACTTTGGAAAAGTCATAAATTATTAAAAAAGTCACAACTCTTTGGAAAAGTCACAGCCTATTGAAAAAGTCAGAACTCATTTGGAAAGTCACAACTCGTCGAAAAATCACAAGCCTTTGAAAAAATTCACAACTTATCAGAAAAATCACAACTTATCGAAAAAGTCACAACTCATCGAATAAGTCACAACCTAAGTTAGGGATATTATAGTAATTTAACATTCAAGTTAGGAGTTCATGTTTTTAAGGTAATATCGATGAGTGTCTATGGACTCGCTTACTTATGAATTATGCATGTTTAATAGATTGTAAATGTTTGGAGGCATTGAGGAAAGGAAAAGCTTTGGAAAAGTAGCTTGCTTGACTTCGGTTCTTCGGTGAAGGTAGGTTATGGTTTTATTCTATTTGATAAATAGACTCTTAATAGTGATTGATATGCAATGAGTGATATTGTGATGTTCTCTATGTACATGATTGTGTGGTTGTGTGGCTTTGTTGTGTGGCTTGTTTGTGTGGTTTGTGATTGGTCTGAAATCCTGAAACCATGAGATTTATAATTTGAAACCCTCGCTATCGAAGTGATGCTTTGAATAAAGAAGACTTGATGAAATATTGTTAATGCAGTGATAAGTGATGATAATAAATGATAAATTAACAATATTGTTAGATCGGGGTGTCACGTTCCGACACGGTATTATTGATCGGGGTATCACGTTCCGACACAGTATTATGGATTGGGGTGTCACATTCCGGAAAGGTATTATTGGATTGGGGTGTCACGTTCCGACACGATATTATGGATCGGGGTGTCACATTCCGACACGGTAACATTAAAGAGGAAAACATATTGAATTAACTGAATGTACTCAATTTCAAAGAACTCATTCCCCAAACAAGCGTGGTGTGGAGGCATGACTCCTCGTGTGTGCGCTTGATATTGTGATTGATTACGTACTTGCTTCAATTGTCACTTGTTCATGTTGTTTGTTGCTTATCACCTGCTAAGTGCTATAGTTGATTTTATACTATTATTCATTGCATATTAGTTACTATTTTTAGTTGGCCGATGATATCTACTTAGTATATGTTGCCCTGTACTAAGCTCTGCTTCTGTTTTTCATTGTTTTTCTTTATTGGAGTGCAGCGAGTGTACCAACGACTTTGACTCACCCTGAGCTCTAGCCAGTCTCTGCATAGCAGGTTCAAGGGTGAGCTAATCATTCGAGTTATGTTGGATTCTCTCAGTCATGACCTGATCTCCTTAGTTTTCAGACACAAATTACCTTATTTCATTTATTTAGATGTCCTTTGTCACGCCCCGAACTACCCCCAAGATGCGGACACGGGACCTAGGACCACAAGTGATCCCAAGCTAACCCTGCTGGCATGATCATGAGCATACTAAAGAAAATAAACTGATGCGGAAGCTAATTCATAAATAAATCTGAAAAGATGGGGAATACCCATATACTGTAACTGAATATATGAAATCTGAGAGTTTAATACAAAAGAAATATCAAACTCAAAACACTAAGCTGAATCTAACTATGTCTGAAATAAGCCTCTAAACTGACTAGAAATGTTGGGACATGCCCCAACTAGATCTAGCAAAACTGAAACTAAAGACTAAAATCGATAAAGATAAACATGTCACTAGTCCTCGAAGAATGAGGACTCACCACTGATGCTACTGAACTGGAGACCGAGAACCGATCTAAGCGTGATCTGGATACTGAGAACCTGAACCTACATCACGAGAAGATGTAGCGCACGTATGCGTCAGTACTTGAAAGGTACTGAGCATGCAGGATAGAGTAAAGCTGAAATAACATATAACTGAACAAAGCAATAAAGCAATGAAATAATCTGAACATGATATAGATACTGAAAATACTGAATACTGAGCTAACTGATGCAATGACCAAATTTATAACATGCTGAGACTGAATACTGACTGTACTGAAATATGGTCAATGCAATAGAGTCTGACTGAACTGTGGGAGCTACTAATAACCGACATAAAACCACATGAGCTAAATGTGGAGTCCGATGTATACGCCCCATCGAGAGGACCCAATATACCCTGCCAGAGGTATAGAGGCATGCTGGCGTGATCACTAAACTGATGTTGCCCACAGAGGGGACTTACACCTACGTGGCTCGTAGTTCTGGGACTATATGGGTACGCTGAAACCCTAGTCCAACTCGGTATTATGCTACTCCCAATGAATTAAGTGGTTAACTGGTTATGACTGAATTTCTGTAAATACTGGATAGCTCGAAACTGAACATGCAAACTGAGAATGCAACAATTAATCTGATAATGATGCATTCATAAACTGAGGCATGTAAAACTGAATACTGAAATATCTGACCTAGCATGTGTAATTCAAGAACTAAAGAAATACATAGCTAGGGTTCTGAAATTCATGCGATAAACTGAGCAATAACATGATAATCTGATTTGGAACATTTAAATAACTAATTCATGATGATCTGTTGAAATTCTAGAAACCCTAGGTCTGTTCATAATCATGGAATCAAGAATCTGACTGAATTCTAGGGACCTAATGGGCGAAAGGAACCCACTAGTGAAATCCCACATACCTGGTGACGAATTCCACGGAGAAATCTTTCGATTTCGGGGCTGGAACTGAAGGAACCTTGCTGCGTTCTTGAACTAGGGTTCTTGACTTCTCTTCTCCTCTTACGTTCTAATTCTTCTAATTTTGATTAATGATTTGACTTAGGTAAGTTCTAGTTATGTTTCTAGGCTTAAACTAATTAAAACCTCATGATTTAGGGTCTAAACGACGTATCTTAGGGGTTAAACGAAATAGGAAAAGACCAAAAGACCCTTGAATTAGCTGCTGTCGGAGTGACTGACGGACCTGACTGACGGTCCGTCAATCAATCGACGGTCCGTCGATTGGGTCCGTAGGTCGAGTCTGCCCGACAGGGCTTCACTAAAACGGGCATAACTTTTTACTCGGAGGTCGGAATTTAGCAAACTCGGTGGCGTTGGAAAGATAATTCAATTATCTATCTAACCATAGGTCATGGGACACATAATTCGTTTTGTGCTAAAAGTTATGACCATCTGAAGTTGACCCATCAATATTTTTCATCTAACTAGCTGCTAACCTCATCTACGGTCAGACCTACGGACCGTGGATCGAATGACGGTCCGTGCTGGTCGACCGTAGTTTGTGTCAGAGGCTGGTAAGGGAAGTCTTGATCCACGGACACAGACCACGGACCGTGGTCTGATCTACGGACCGTGGGTCTGTCCGTGGGTCGAGACTTAGCCAATTTTCTGAGCTGGTTTGGGGAGGGGTTGCAGTGGTGAACCACGGACCACCAGCACGGGCCGTGGTCTGACCTACGGTCCGTGGATGGTGACCGTAAGTTGCACCTGCAACTTCTCAAAATCTGCATTTTTGTCTATTTTGGATACGGGGTGTTACATTATCTCCCCCTTGGGACCATTCGTCCTCGAATGAAGACTAAACTAGCTGAAATGGAGGGAGAGGGCTGCAATCCCTACCACTGAACACTGAGAACTGAATTTCTGACTGAACTGAGTTCCAAGGACATGCAAATACGCTGAAAATGCAAGTACAAACTGAAGGAACATGATTCTAAGACTGAATTTTCGCATGAATGACTGAAAAACTGAAGAGGAACTATTACCTCAAGCTGGAATGGAATCGGAAGGAAAGAGGTGAGGATACTTGGACTTCATGGCTGCTTCTGCTTCCCAAGTAGCTCCCTCTACTGACTGACTCCTCCACAAAACCTTGACTGAAGCGACTTCTTTATTTCTCAACCTTCTAACCTGACGATCGAGAATCTCAACTGGTACATCCTCATAAGAAAGGCTATCTTTCACGGCCACACTCTCTAATGGCACTATGGATGCTGGATCACCCACACACTTCTTCAAAAGAGAAATGTGAAAGACTGGATGCACTGCTGCTAAATCTGCTGGCAACTCTAACTCATAAGCCACTTTACCAATCCTTTTCAAGATCCGGTAAGGGCCTACATATCTGGGACTGAGCTTTCCTTTCTTGCCAAATCTCATCACTCCCTTCATGGGTGACACTTTCAGGAAAACCCAATCATCAACTTGGAACTCTAGTTCCCTTCTTCTCACATCTGCATAAGACTTCTGGCGACTCTGAGCAGTCTTAAGTCTATCTCTAATGAGTTGCACTTTCTCCATAGCATCAAGGACCGAATCTGGTCCTATCAAGGCTGCTTCACCTACTTCAAACCAACCAACTGGAGATCTACATCTACGCCCATACAATGCCTCATAAGGGGCCATCTGAATGCTGGAATGGTAGCTATTGTTGTAGGCGAACTCTATTAGAGGAAGGTGATCATCCCAACTACCCTTGAAGTCGATCACACAAGCTCTCAACATGTCCTCTAAGGTCTGAATGGTACGCTCTGCCTGACCATCCGTCTGTGGATGAAATGCTGTGCTAAGATTAACCTGAGTACCAAGACCTTTCTGAAATGACTTCCAGAAATGAGATGTAAACTGAGGACCTCTATCTGAGATGATAGACAAAGGAACTCCATGCAACCTCACAATCTCATTAATGTAAAGCTTGGCGTAATCCTCCGCCGAATCTGTAGTCTTGACCGCCAAAAAGCGAGAAGACTTAGTAACCCTATCAACAATCACCCAAATGGAGTCATGTTGTCTGCGAGTACGAGGTAAACCTGTGATGAAATCCATGTTGATCACTTCCCACTTCCAAGTAGGAATGTCAATCCCTTGAGTCATACCCCCTGGTTTCTGATGTTCTACCTTTACTTGCTGGCAATTGGGGCACTTAGCCACAAAGTATGCTATATCTCTTTTCACACTAGTCCACCAATAGACTTCCCGCAGATCACGGTACATCTTAGTGGCGCCTGGATGAATAGAATATCTGGAATTGTGGGCTTCTGCGAGAATATGCTGTCTCAATTCACCCACATCAGGAACACACAATTTACCTTGATAGCGAAGTACACCATATCCCCCTTGGGAGAAAACCTCCACTCTCTGATTGTGGACTGCACCCTTAAGTTCAAGCAAGATTGGATCACTGTCTTGCTTTTCCTTAACCCCTACTACCAAAGAAGATTATGCCCCATTTTGAACCGTTACACCACTATCTAATATGCTCATAGGACGAACTCCTAGGCGAGCAAGTCTGTGAACATCCTTTGCTAGCTCTCTCCTTTCTTCCTCAGCATGTGCTACACTACCCATGGATAGTCTGCTAAGGGCATCTGCTACTACATTCGCCTTACCCGGATGGTAATGCACGCTCATATCATAATCTTTGAGGAACTCAAGCCACCTTCTCTAGCGAAGATTCAACTCTTTCTGGGTGAACACATACTGAAGGCTCTTATGGTCTGTGAACACATCTACGTGAACACCATACAAGTAATGTCTCCAAATCTTAAGTGCAAACACCACTGCTGCTAGCTCGAGGTCATGAGTTGGATAATTCTTCTCATGTACCTTAAGCTGTCTAGAAGCATAAGCTATAACCTTACCTCGCTGCATCAACACACAACCTAGGCCGACTCTGGATGCATCACAATAGATCACATAACCATCTGAACCCTCTGGTAGAGTCAAGACAGGAGCTGTAGTCAACCTAGTTTTCAGTTCTGCAAAGCTTTTCTCACAATCATCTGACCATTGGAACTTAACCTTTTTCTGAGTTAACTTAGTCAATGGAGAGGCTATGGATGAAAATCCTTCCACAAACCGTCTGTAATAGCCTGCTAGACCCAAGAAACTTCTGATATCTGTAGCAGAGGTAGGTCTGGGCCATTGTTTCACTGCTTCTATCTTCTGGGAATCTACTCGAATTCCTTCACTAGACACAATATGCCCAAGGAAGGCAACTGATTGTAACCAAAACTCGCACTTGTTAAATTTTGCAAATAACTGGCGATCTTTGAGAGTTTGCAGAACAACTCTCAAATGACTTGCATGTTCTTCCTCATTCCTAGAGTAAATGAGGATATCATCAATAAAGACGATAACGAACAAGTCCAAGTACTGCTTGAACACTCTGTTCATCAAATCCATGAAAGCTGCAGGAGCATTGGTTAGTCCAAATGACATAACTACAAATTCATAATGACCATACCGAGTTCTGAAGGCTGTCTTCGGAATGTCACTATCTCTGACTCTAAGCTGATGATAACCTGATCTGAGGTCTATCTTTGAGAAATGACTAGCACCCTGAAGTTGGTCAAACAAGTCATCAATCCTGGGGATGGGATACTTATTCTTGATTGTGACCTTGTTCAACTGCCTATAGTCAATGCACATTCTGAGAGAACCATCTTTCTTCTTCACGAACAACACTGGTGCACCCCATGGCGAAATACTGGGTCTGATGAAGCCCTTATCTAGAAGGTCTTTCAACTGCTCTTTCAATTCCTTAAGCTCAGCTGGAGCCATTCTGTAAGGAGGGATAGAGATAGGCTGGGTATCTGGAAGGAGATCAATTCCAAAGTCTATTTCCCTTTCGGGAGGAACTCCAGGAAGATCTTCTGGGAACACTTCTGGAAACTCACTGACTACAGGAACTGACTCAAGAGTTGGGGATTCGGAACTAGAATCCTTAACCCGAACTAGATGATAGAGATAACCCTTAGAGATCATCTTTCTGGCCTTAAGGTAAGAAATGAATCGACCCATAGGCGCTAAGCTACTACCCTTCCATTCTAGGATTGGTTCGTCTGGAAACTGAAAACGAACAATCCTAGTTCTACAATCAACTGAGGCATAACATGAATGTAACCAATCCATGCCTAGAATGACATCGAAGTCTACCATTTCTAACTCTACAAGATCTGCTGAGGTGACTTTCTGAGAGACTGTGACAGGGCAATTTCTGTATACCCGTCTAGCTATAACTGGGTCACCGACTGGAGTAGAGACTGAGAAAGGTTCTGAAAGAGTTTCTGGACTAACACTGAATTGGACTGCTATATAAGGAGTTACAAAAGACAAAGTAGCCCCTGGATCTAACAATGCATAAACATCAAGATCAAAGACTCGTAACGTACCAGTGACTACATCAGGAGAATCATCCTGATCTTGACGAGCCTGAAGAGCATAAAGCCTGTTTTGGCGTTGTCCGCCACCAGTACCAGAAGAGTTACCCTGCTGAGTCGGGCGACCTGCTGGTGCTGCTGAAGTTGTAGACTGAGCTCTACCATTATTTCCTCCTTGACCTTGTCTTGAAGGACAATCCTTCAATCTATGACCAGACTGGCCACACCCAAAGCATCCTTCCTTACCTGCAAGGCACTCGCCCGGATGGTTCCTACTACATTTCGGGCAAGTTGGGTAGGTTTTGGTGCCTGAAACACTACCTTGAGACTTAGAGCCTGACGCCCTACCTTTCTGATCATTACGGAACCTGGGGGATGGAACACTAGCTGATGAAGGGGCTGGAGTCGAAGACTTCTGCTGAAAATGCGAGCGGTTTCCACCACCCGATTTCTGTTGGGAATACTCGTAGTTACCTGTTCTTGCTTTCTTAGTCTCCTTAGCCTGTTCCCTAAGCTTATCACCCTCAACCTGCTGAGCATGAGTCATGAGCCTAGAGATGTTCATGTCTCCCAACAACATAGCATTCCTGCACTCTGTTTTCACTAAGTCTGACACTCCATAGAGAAACTTATTCATCTGAGCCCTGGAATCAGCAACCATGTGAGGAGCATACCTGGAGAGTTGGTTAAACTTGAGCCCATACTCTTGGACAGTCATGTTACCCTGCCTTAAGTTCATAAATTCCTGGGCCCTTGCTTCTCTCAACTCTATGGGGAAAAACCTGTCTAGAAAGGTTTCGCTGAAACATTCCCAAGTAATAGGAGCAGCATCTGTACCCCTGTTCTCCTTCCACTGAGTATACCAGATATGAGCTACATCCTTAAGTTGGTAAGATGCTAACTCAACCCGATCATTCCCAGTGACCTGCATCACCTCAAAGATCTTCTTGATCTCATCCAAGAAATTCTGGGGATCTTCACCAGTCTGCGATCCTAAGAACTCTGGAGGATTCATCCTAACAAAGTCACGGACCCTTGCTGCTGCTGATCCACCATTTGCATTCACAGGAGCTTGAACCCGCTGATTGTTCTGGTTAGCGACACTCTGAGCCAACATCTGAATGGCATTCCTGAATTCAGCATTTGAGACTTCTTGATCTGGAACTGGAGGAGCTGCGTTTGCGTTCCTGGCATTCGCATTCCTGACATAAGCTCTACGAGGAGGCATGATCACTGAAACGTAGAACGTCGAGTTAGAATGGAATTAGATCATACCTTACGCACGATAAGAGTAACAAGAAAATGAAGATTTTTCCTAAAGACACTTTGTAGCCTCCCTCTCATTAGATGTGGTGCGCACTACACACCCATGAAAAGGACTCTACCTAGTGCGGCTTTTCAGACATCCTAGGACACTTAAACCTAATGCTCTGATACCAAGTTTGTCACGCCCCGAGCTACCCCCAAGACGCGGACACGGGACCTAGGACCACAAGTGATCCCAAGCTAACCCTGCTGGCATGATCATGAGCATACTAAAGATAATAAACTGATGCGGAAGCTAATTCATAAATAAATCTGAAAAGATGGGGAATACCCATATACTATAACTGAATATATCAAATCTGAGAGTTTAATACAAAAGAAATATCAAACTCAAAATACTAAGCTGAATCTAACTATGTCTGAAATAAGCCTCTAAACTGACTAGAAATGTTGGGACATGCCCCAACTAGATCTAGCAAAACTGAAACTAAAGACTAAAAATACTGAAAAGAAACTCATGACTATTGTCCTCGAAGAATGAGGACTCACCACTGATGCTGCTGAACTGGAGATCGGGAACCGATCTAAGCGTGATCTGGATACTGAGAACCTGAACCTACATCACGAGAAGATGTAGCGCACGTATGCGTCAGTACTTGAAAGGTACTGAGCATGCAGGATAGAGTAAAGCTGAAATAACATATAACTGAACAAAGCAATAAAGCAATGAAATAATCTGAACATGATATAGATACTGAAAATACTGAATACTGAGCTAACTGATGCAATGACCAAATTTATAACATGCTGAGACTGAATACTGACTGTACTGAAATATGGTCAATGCAATAGAGTCTGACTGAACTGTGGGAGCTACTAATAACCGACATAAAACCACATGAGCTAAATGTGGAGTCCGATGTATACGCCCCATCGAGAGGACCCAATATACCCTGCCAGAGGTATAGAGGCATGCTGGCGTGATCACTAAACTGATGTTGCCCACAGAGGGGACTTACACCTACGTGGCTCGTAGTTCTGGGACTATATGGGTACGCTGAAACCCTAGTCCAACTCGGTATTATGCTACTCCCAATGAATTAACTGGTTAACTGGTTATGACTGAGTTTCTGTAAATACTGGATAGCTCGAAACTGAACATGCAAACTGAGAATGCAACAATTAATCTGATAATGATGCATTCATAAACTGAGGCATGTAAAACTGAATACTGAAATATCTGACCTAGCATGTGTAATTCAAGAACTAAAGAAATACATAGCTAGGGTTCTGAAATTCATGTGATAAACTGAGCAATAACATGATAATCTGATTTGGAACATTTAAATAACTAATTCATGATGATCTGCTATAATTCTAGAAACCCTAGGTCTGTTCATAATCATGGAATCAAGAATCTGACTGAATTCTAGGGACCTAATGGGCGAAAGGAACCCACTAGTGAAATCCCACATACCTGGTGACGAATTCCACGGAGAAATCTTTCGATTTTGGTGCTGGAACTAAAGGAAACTTGCTGCGTTCTTGAACTAGGGTTCTTGACTTCTTTTCTCCTTTTAGCGTTCTAATTCTTCTAAGTTTGATTAATGATTTGACTTAGGTAAGTTCTAGTTATGTTTCTAGGTTTAAACTGATTAAAACCTCATGATTTAGGGTTTAAACGACGTATCTTAGAGGTTAAACGAAATAGGAAAAGACCACAAGACCCCTGAATTAACTGCTGTCGGAGTGATCGACGGAATGGACCTACGGTCCGTCAATCAATCCACGGACCGTCGATTGGGTCCGTAGGTCGAGTCTGCCCGACAGGGCTTCACTAAAACGGGCATAACTTTTTACTCGGAGGTCGGAATTTAGCAAACTAGGTGGCGTTGGAAAGATAATTCAATTATCTATCTAACCATAGGTTATGGGACACATAATTCATTTTTTACTAAAAGTTATGACCATCTGAAGTTGACCTATCAGAATTTTCAGCTAACTGGCTGCTAACCTTCGATCTACGGTCAGACCTACGGACCGTGGATCGAATGACGGTCCGTGCTGGTCAACCGTAGTTCATGTCAGAGGCTGGGTAAAGGAGGTCTTGATCCACGGACACAGACCACGGACCGTGGTCTGATCTACGGACCGTGGGTCTGTCCGTGAGTCGAGACTTAACCAATTTTCTGAGCTAGCTGGGGAGGGGTTGCAGTGGCAAACCACGGACCACCAGCACGGACCGTGGTCTGACCTACGGTCCGTGGATGGCAACCGTGGGTTGCACCTGCAACTTCTCAAAATCTGCATTTTTTGGTCTGATTCGGATACGGGGTGTTACATCCTTGATGTGATGACTTTCAGGTTTTGGGTTGACATATAGTCGACTTTAGTTAATTTCTGTTTCTTACCTTAATAAGATTGAGCTTCCGCATTACGGTTTGAATTTCGTAAATTTAACAATTAATATACGTTGGGGTTTGGATTCTTTGGTTCGCCCGCGTAGGAGGTTAAGTGTGGGCGTCACTCATGACTCATTTTGGGTCGTGACAAAATATTTAAGCTTTATAAAAATATTTATTTTAAGTTCCGATCCAAACCCAAGCCCCAAGTCCAAGTCCAAGTCCAAGTCTTCTATATTTAATATATATTAATATAAATACATACTTACGCAATTACATTAGATCATTCATAATTTCAAGGTAATAGAGTGAGCAAATAAATGACCATAAATGTTCGGGAAGATTCTACACTAAAAGAATTTGAAAGAATAGAATTCTTAACTCCAAATTTAAAATTATTACATAGAAAAAGAAGAGAAAATAGTAAATTTGCAATCTATCGGTAATGATCATTTAAGGAAATATATTCTACCTAATTGAATCACGGTGATGAAAGCTTGATTCAATAAAATATTTATCAATTATTACATGATGCACAAGTTACTATAAATACTTGTAATTAAAATAGTTATTGATAATTGTTCCCTTCCCTCTAATGGAATTAGACTTAATACTTATGACGTGTTGTTAAATAGTGTAAGAATTGATGCATTATCACTTGAATATATTCCTTCAGAAATATTATTGAGTTCTTTTTACAATCCTTTTGAAATCGATCTTTTCGTCAATTATGTATGTGATCTCATAACAATTTACATCTAGAAACGTCATCCTAAAATTATTTTAAGCTTAATCACCAAATTTTTCACGACCCAGACCGTCGTGATTGGCACCACACTAACACTCCGGTTGGGGATCCACTACTACAACACAAACCAAGCAACTAAAGCAATAACTAAGGCATTTAAGTCAAACACTAAGGAAATAATTAGGGAGTTCCCATAAACTCCAAAAAACGTCTAGCAAGAACTAAACAAATGTGGAAGAAATAACCTAGATCAAGAAAGTCAATGTACCAAAACATCTAACAATGAACTAAGTCTAAACAAGAAGGGATATAACCCCATACTAATGAACTAATCAACTAACTAAAACAAATGTCTAAGTCCGGAAATGGTGGACATGGACGAAAGAGAATCTCATGGCAGCCCGGGAAAATTGGCTCACCCTTCAATTCGAAGTGACGATAACTGATCTCCTAAGCAAGGTCTGTCAGTAGCCGCTTGAAGATGCCTTGTACTCAACAAAAATAAGAGCAAGTGCAGAATCAGTACACAACCAAAGTGTACTGGTAGGATCACGCGACTATCCCGCTAGTGCAACATAAACAAGTCAAACAACATTATAATCAACTGCATATATATCAACATAAACAACATTATCAACATTTGTGAACAATGATCAATTTCACATTTTATATCGCGTTATTGGTCCTTTTTCATGGAACCCAAACTCAAACAATTAGCATGCAGGAACGTGGAAACCGACCCCATATTTATGCCAAAATGTGGTAATCGATCCCATTTTTATGTCGGAACGTGGCAACCGATCCAAGTTAGTTATGCCAAAATGTGGCAACCGATCCCATTCAGACACCACAATCACAATGATAAGTATATCATCAAGATCATACATTTAAGTCATGATTTCATGACAATGATAATTCATCTATCTCATTTACAATAAGTGTGATCAACATTGCAACATTCATACATATACAAGTATCATAACGAAGCAAGAACAAACATACATCACACAATCATAGAATCTGCACCATCACCTACCTCGAAACAAGCTTGAAACTCTAAGAAACTTGATCCTTCCCTTTTCGGATTCGTTCCGCTTGTTCTTGGTCTTCAAACAATCAATATATCACGGGAATCAATAAATAATCATTAATTATCCAGAATACTAACAATTCTAGGAACCCTAGATCAAACCCATGATCCCAACAATTCAAATTAGGGTTGTTTCCACCGTAGAATCTATAACAAAACTTTCCCCCATCAATAATCACCCATTCTATTACGTTCTACGGATCGAAAAATTGATTCGGGGAGTGAAAAGCTTACCTTTAGCCTCATGAATGGTGAAAAACGAGAAGGAGTCGCCTGGGGTTCGTTCTATAGCTCTAAAAATCAAAAAGTGCCAATTAGGGTCGTTTATATGTTTATTAATGGCATTAAGTCGCGTCTGGTCCGCCACATCGGCCAACACCCTGCCATAGTGGCCCCACCAAAGCGGCAAAAAGCGGCGCCAAGGAGGCATTCCAAACCAGTGAGCTATTTAGAGAATTTCAAAATCCCCATTTCACAACACACCTCTAACCCATGACGCTCAAAAAATATCCTTTACGGTAAGATCAATTCTAGGAGTCCTACTTGCCTGAATTCAATTCGGTAAAGTCCTACAAATTCTTTACCAAGTTATCTAACTACTCATGTAATCAAAATCATAATTAACTCACCCGATTGTTACCAGATTTCCCTACACCTTAAAGACTCCAAATTCATCCAAATCTAGAATAGGTTAGGAAATTTCAAGATACTACGAAAAATATTTCTGACACAAAATTTTCCCCTGTTGGTTTTCTATAACGACGGAACCCGGTTGTTACAATAGATACCAATTTATCCATCACTCGTCTTCGAGTGACAACTTAGGAAAAATAGGCTAAGGAAGGAATGAAGTAGTACCTGATTCGATGAATAATTGGGGATACTTGTCTCGCATATCCCTCTCGGTCTCCCAAGTAGTTTCCTCAACTGGACGATGCTTCCATTGAACTTTCACGGGCTTAATTTCTTTGGTTGCGCATATCACGATCAAGAATTGCAATCGGTTCCTTCTCATATTAGAGGTCCTTGTCTAACACAATTGAGTCCTAGTTAATGATATAATCCCCATCATCATGATACCTCTTTAACATGGATACATGAAATACCGGATGAACATTCGATAAATTAGGGGGTAAGGCCTATCTATACACCACCAGTCCTACACATTCAAGAATCTCAAATGGACCAATGTATCTAGGACTTAGCTTATCCTTCTTACCAAATCTTATCACCCCTTTTATGGGTGATACCTTAAGAAGAACACTTTAACCGAATTGAAACGCCATTTCTCTTACCGTATGATCTGCATACTTCTTTTCTCTACTCTGGGCTGCTAGAAGGTTAGCTTGAATACTCCTCACTTTATCTTGAACATCATTCACTAAATCAACCCCCAAAGGCTTCACATCGCCATCCTCAAACCATCATATGTGTGATCTACATCCCCTCCCATAGAGTGCCTCGAATGGTTCCATATCAATGCTAGAGTGATAACTATTGTTATAAGAAAATTCACACAAAGGTAAGAACTTATCCCAATGTCCTCCAAAATCAATCACATATTCTCTCAACATGTCTTCTAATACTTGAATAGTCCTCTCCGATTGTCCATCCCTCTGTGGATGAAAGGATGTACTAAAAGTGAGTTGTGTACCCAATTCATCATGTAATTTCCTCCAAAACTTGGATTTGAATTGGGTACCAAGGTCTGAGATAATAGACAGGGGCACCCCATGCAACCTCACTATCTCTTTCACTTATACTTTAGCCAATTGTTCAACATTATAATCTATTCTTACCGGAATAAAATGGGCTGACTTAGTCAATCTATCAACCATTACTCAAATTGAATCAAACTTCCCCAGAGTGTTGGGAAGACCAACAACAAAATCCATGGCTATTCTTCCCACTTTCATTTCAGAATTGGCATTCTTTGAAGTAAACCTGCGGGCCTTTGATGTTCATATTTCACCTGTTGACAATTTTGACACTTCACCACAAACTCCGCTATGTCTTTCTTAATGCATGCCACTAATAAATTAGCTTCACATCTCTGTACATCTTGGTCACTCCCGAATGAATAGAATATCGCGAACCATGAGACTCTGCCAACAATTTCTCAATCAAGTCGTCTACTCGAGAAACACATAATCTCCCCTTGAAATTTAGCACATCATCCGCATCAAAAGTGGTCTATTATGCCTTACCAATTGCAGTCTTTTTCTTAAGTTCCTCCAAATTCTCATCTTCATATTGTTTGGCCTTGATCTCTTCAATGAAAGTGGCCCTTACCTCAATACTAGCTAGCACCCCACCTCTTTCTGATATGCCCAATTACATGAATTTAGAATCTGAGGTCTGAATTTCATTAGCCAAAGGTCACTTGGATGCACTTAAGAAAGCTAAACTACCTATACTCATCGCTTTTCGACTCAAAGAGTCTGCCACCACAGTAGCCTTGCCCGGATGATATTGAATGGTCACATCATAATCTTTTAGTAACTCCATCCACCTTCGTTGTCTCAAATTCATATCCTTTTGAGTGAACATGTGCTGCAAACTACGATGATCGGTAAAGACTTCACACTTAACACTATAGAGGTAATTCCACCATATCTTAAGAGCAAACACTACCGCTGTCAACTCTAAATCAGGCGTTGGATAATTCCTTTCATGCACCTTCAATTGACGTGATGGATAAGCTATAACATTTTTATCCTACATCAACACAACACTCAAACCAGAATGTGAAGAATCAGAATAAACAATAAAATCTTTACCTTCAACCGGTAATGCTAGAATAGGCGCGGTGGTCAAGAGATTATCTATTCGAGGCAAGGGATACTTATTTAAAATAGTGACTCTATTTAATTGCCGGTAATCTATACACATTCTCATACTAACATTCTTTTTCTTAACAAATAAAACTGGAGCACCCAATGGAGAAGCACTAAGGCGAATAAATCCCTTATCAAGAAGCTCTTGAAGTTGAGCCTTAAGCTCTCTTAATTCTGCCAGAGCCATGCGATATGGAGGGATATAAATGGGGTGTGTACTAGGCTCTAAATCAATGCAAAGATCTATATCTCTATCTAGAGGCATACCAGGCAAGTCATTATGAAACAGTTCACTAAATTCAGACACCACAGGAATAGACTCAATGGATGGAGCCTCAATCTCAACATACCTTATATGAGCCAAATAAGACAAACAACCCTGCTCTACTAATTTACTAGCCCGAATGGAGGATATAATCTTAGCTTGCTTAGGCTTGTACACCCCTTCCCACTCTACGTTTTCCCTTCCCAAAATTTCTATAGTTACAGATTTAGTATTACAATTAAGCACAACATAATAGGGGGACAACCAAGTCATGCCTAAGATTATGTTAAAGTCAATCATATCCAAAATGACTAAATCAACCCAAGTCTGAAATCCCACAAACAAAATAGGACAAGCACGATAGAGATAGGTAACTATGACTGACTCTCCAACTAGGGTAGAAACACGAATAGGGGCATCCAGAATATCACAAATCATATCAAAATCTGAGGCAAATCTCACGGATACATGTGGATAAGTAGAACTCGGATCAAGAAACATATTAGCCATCCGGTCACAGACAAGAATAGTACATGTGATCACCGCGTCAGACGCCTCCGCCTCATTCTTACCCGAAAAAGCATAACATTGAGCTCTATCATCACGATGAGCCACTTCCCTACCCGGTTACGCATTATCCCTACCTCCACTACCATTTCCTCTACCTCCACAGCCTCGCTGATTACCTTCTCACCCACCTTGTGGATGTCCTCTACCATTAATACCATTTCCCGCGGGTACCACTACTCTAGAAGGCTGTTGCGCGGAATCAAACACACACGAATGCGTACAACCTATCCTCATATGCCCAGGTTCTCCACAATTATAGCAAGTACGATCAAAATATGGCCTCCCACCCGTCGAAGGCGTGACTCCCTGCTATCCTGAAAATTATAAGATGGAGTTTCTGAGTTGTTACCTGTAGAGGCGGGCATAGCGGACTGAATTGGCTTGGCTGCAAGTGTCGGCCTCCCTGTACCTCTAGAGTAAGAACCTTCAAAATTGCCTGAATTCTTGGATCTTTTAGCCAATGCCTTAGCATGTCTGTCTCGCCTTACCCCCTCCACCTTCTTAACATAATTTGTCACCTCATTAAAGCTCTTCCCTGCAAAAGTCATATGAACAGTTAATACTTGCAACTCAGACTTTAGCCCTCTAATAAATAAGCGGATACTCTCCTCAGTAGTCATCAATTGAGTAGCATATCTAGACAAAACATGGAACTTGGCCTCATAAGCAGCCACAGTCATACCACCTTGTTCAAAAGCCATAAATTCATCTTTCGTACGATCTCTCAGAGTTCTAGGCACATACTTTTCTAGAAACAGAGCATGAAATTGGGTCCAAGTAAGTGGAGGTAAAGTAGAAGATCTACACTCCATATAAGCTCTCCACCACTGCTTAGCCTCACCTTGAAGTTGAAAGGGCACAAACTCAACCCCATGTTGGTGAACAATACCCAATTTATGTAGCCTCTCATAGCAATCCAGAATGAACTCATACACATCCTCACTCTCAGAACCAAGAAATACCGAAGACTTAAGCTTCAAAAACTTAGTCAACATATCATGCTCATTACCGGTCATAACAGAACACAATAAAGGACGGAAGAAAGCATCATTACCTCCGGTCCACCCCACCTTGGGCGCAGCGCTAGCAACATGAGGATTGGTAGGAGCTTGAGTTGCTTGAATAGATGGAAGCATTCTAGGACCAGCCAATCACTTCAAAAATGATATGATTTGTTGAGCTAACATCGGATCAATTGGAGGAATACATGTAGCCTTAGCCTTCACCTCTTCCTCTTGTCCAACATCCTTAACATTCTCAACCTCAACCTCTTCATCAATTTCTTTATGATGCATGGAAGGGTTCTCATTAACATGAGCATTCTCAACAGGAGCTCCACTTCTAGTAGACGCTACTCTTCCATGGCCTCTATCCCTAGCTCTTACTCTATCCCTGCCTCGAGCATGACCTCGCGCTTCAGATTCCTCAGCTGGATCATTGACGGGAGCTACGGGCATAACACCCTTATACCTAGTATTAACCATCAGCGGACAGAATAGTGAACGAGGTTAGATACCAATTAGAATCGACAGATACCAATTGGAATCAAGTTATAGCACGAAGGAGTCAAGAGAAAATAGAGAGATTTTCTAAAGTCCTAGAGCCTCTCGAAGAAAAGTAAAGGTGTCCCCGTACCGTTCCACGAGACTCTGTTAGACTCAGTTTGATACATTGAGATCAACGAATCTAGGCTCTGATACCAACCTTGTCACGACCAGACCATAGTGATTGGCACCCACACTAACACTCCGGTGGGAGAACCACTACTACAACCCAAACCAAGCAACTAAAGCAACAACTAAGGCATTTAAGTCAAACACTAAGGAAATAATTAGGGAGTACCCATAAACTCCAACAAACGTCTAATAAGAACTAAACAAATGCGGAAGAAATAACCTAGAACCTGAAAAGTAAATGTACCAAAACATCGAACAATGAACCAAGTCTAAACAAGAAGGGATACAACCCCATACTAATGAACTAATCAACTAACTAAAACAAATGTCTAAGTCCGAAAATGGTGGACATAGATAAATGAGAATCCCATAGTAGCACGGGAGAATTAGCTCACCCTTGAATTCGAAGCGACGATCATTGATCTCCTAAGTGAGGTCTATCAGTAGCCGCTTGAAGATGCCATGTACTCAACAAAAATAAGAGCAAGTGCAGAATAAGTACACAACCACAGTGTACTGGTAGAATCACGCGGCTAACCCACTAGTGCAACATAAACAAGTCAAACAACATTATAATCACATGCATATTTATCAACATAAACAACATTATCAATATTAGAGAACAATGATCAGTTTCACATTTTATATCACATCATTGGTCCTATCATAGAATCGAAACCCAAACAGTTAACATGCCGAAACGTGGAAAGCGATCCCATATTTATGCTGGAATGTGGCAACCGATCCCATTTTTATGCCGGAACGTGGCAACCAATTCAAGTTAGTTATGTCGGAATATGGCAACCGAACCCATTCACACACCACAATCACAATCACAAGTATATCATCAAGATCATGCATTTAATTCATGATTTCATGGCTATGATAATTCATCTATCTCAATTACAACAAGTGTGATCAACATTGCAACATTCATACATATACAAGTATCATAATGAAGCAAGAACAAGAAGAGATCACGCGGCAGATTTTCATTCCAGATGTAGATTACACCAAAGGAATTCGATGGTCCATTGGTGTTCCCAAAATGGACAGATATCTAAGAGAAAAAACCAATATAGACGAAGATGATGAATCAAAGAAGACGATTCTTCAATCGTTAATTGCGAATATCAAGCGTAACAGTCGTTTATTAATTTGTCACCAGATTGAAAAGATTCAACCGTTGATTTATCAGAAAATGTGGTTGGTTCATCATATTATTGCAACTGACGTTTTCAAAGGAGATAGAAAAGAAGTTGTTGACGAAGCATGGAGGAATACCGTTTTGCAACCATTCGTGAATATTGTGAAAAGATTTCTCAAAAATGATGATCACAATATTATTATTGAGTGAACATAAACTATCATTATCTCTATCATGAGTTATTTTATCTCTTCAGCACTTTAATTTTGGACCTATTTTGTATAGTTTGTATCGCATTACAGATATATATATGATATGACCCTTCTTTTTATATATATTATTCTTGTCTGTAAAAACATTATTATTTATAGAGCAAATATTTAAGCTTTATAAAAATATTTATTTTAAGTTCCGATCCAAGCCCAAGCCCTAAGTCCAAGTACAAGTCTTTTATATTTAATATATATTAATATAAATACGTACTTACACAATTACCTGAGATCATCCATAATGTCAAGGTAAAAGAGTGAGAATATAAATGACCATAAATGTTCGGAAAGATTCTACCCTAAAAGAATTTGAAAGAATAGAATTCTTAACTCCAAATTTAAAATTGTTACATAGTCAAAGAAAAGAAAATAGTAAATTTGCAATCTATCGGTAATGATCATTTAAGGAAATATATTCTACCTAATTCAATCACGGTGATGGAAGCTTGATTCAATACAATCTTTATCTAATATTACATGCTGCACAAGTTAATATAAATACTCATAATTGAAATAGTTATCGATAATTGTTCCTTTCCCTATAATGGAATTAGACTTAACACTTATGACGTGTTGTTAAATAGTGTAAGAATTGACGCATTATCACTTGAATATATTCCTTCAGAAATATTATTGAGTTATTTTTACAATGCTTTTAAAATCGATATTTTCGTCAATTCTGTATGTTATCTCATAACAATGTACATCTAGAAATGTCATCCTAAAATTATTTAAGCTTAATCACCAAAATTTAAGGTGACGTATCTACATATTCTTTCAAGACATATAGATATATATATATATATATATATATATATATATATATATGTGTGTGTGTGTGTTTTATTTTTTTAATTTTTTTATTTTTAATTTGTTATACCAATTAATAAGTTCATAATGACATTTTTAATATAAAACCCCAGTTGTATGTGATCTCCTAACAATGTACATATAATAACTTTATCCTAAAATATATTTAATAATAATGACCAAAATTCAAGTTGACATATTTATAAATTTTTCAAAAGTCATTCGTATCCTAATAGATATCAGTAATTCCAAATATGGTATGTCAATTAATAAGTCCACAAACAGATTTTACTGTAAAAGCTTAATGTAATTTCTTTCATAGCCACCATCAAGAAAAATATATCTTTTTTTACATAGTATATTCCATCTCAAACAAGGTTTCTACTTATTAACTTTATATTTACAAGATTTTTTTAATGTCTGACTGTATGCATGAGTGGTTTTCATGAGATTATTTTTTATTGTAAACTTATTATTATTTTGATTTTATTTTATGTGTAGTTAAAATGAATACTTTCATCAACAATAACAAATATAACAAGAAGAAAGTGGTGTTGATAATGGGAGGAACAAGAACGGGAAAATCTCGTCCCTTTATAGACCTTGCCACCCATTTTCCAGGAGAAATAATCAACTCTGACAAAATGCAAGTATATAAGGGACTTGAAATTATTACAAACAAAATCACACACACTGAGAAACAAGGTGTACGACACTATCTGTTAGGTATTTATATTTATTTCTAACAATATTTATATGAAATGACTACCTAGATAATTTAATAGTAGTAATTGTAGATTCTAGTTGAAATATACTTTACTATTAAAAAAATAGTTATTCCAATTATGAGAAAGTTAATTTGAGCACATTTTCTTAGGTGAAATTGAGCAAGATTCTGACTTCATAGTTGCAGATTTTTGTTAGCAAGCTATTATCTACATAGAAATTTTTTTGAAGACTCAACGTGTTCCAATTATTGTTGGAGGTCAAATTAGTATATCGAAAAACTTGTGGAAGACCCTGTGTTCATGTTCAAAAATAAGTATGATACTTCCTTTATTTAGATTAATGTAGAGCAATCAGTCTTGATCCGTAGAGTTGACATAAGGGTTGATGAAATGGTAAATGCAAGTAATTTTTATAATTGTTTTATATATCAATCAAGATATAATGATGCATCTAGCTAAAAACTTTTATTATATAATTTTCTTAATAATATTTTTGGTTATCAAATCTATGTTCCCGTAAATAAAACTCTTCTTAAATTTATATTGCATGCAGGGCTAGTAGATGAGGTGCGGCAGATTTTCATTCCAGATGCAGATTACACCAAAGGAATCCGACGGTCCATTGGTGTCCCTGAAATTGACATATATTTAAGAGAAGAAACCAATATTGACAGAGATAATGAATCAAAAAAGACGATTCTTCAATCGTCAATTGCGAATATCAAGCGTAATACTCGTTTATTAATTTGTCACCAACTTGACAAGATTCAACGGTTAATAAATGAGAAAATATGATTGGTGCATTATATTATTGCTATTGACGTTTTCAAGGAGATAGAAAAGAAGTTGTTGATGAAGCATGGAGGAATACCATTTGCAACCATGTCACGATCCTCAACGAGTTATGAGTGGCATCCACACTTAACCTCATAGGTGGGCGAACCAATGAATTCAACCCCAACTTATATTTATCTTTCAACTTATGAAATACTATCCATAATGCGGAAGCTTAAATCTTATTAGTGTAAGAAACACAAATCAATTAAAGTCTACTACATGAAATTCCCAAAACCTGAAAGTCATTACATCAAACACCTCTAATCTTCAAATACTAAGTCTAAGAGTATCAAATACACTAAAATAAGAGAATAAAGTAGTTTGTGTCCGAAAATATAGGGCATCATGCCCTGGCCGAGATAATCCAACACGAACTAAAATGAATAGCTCACCCTGGAACCTGAGGTGCTGGAGACTGGCTAGAGCTGAGGGCAAGTTGAAATCGTTGGTACACTCACTGCACTCTACCAAAAGAAAACAAAGAAAAACACAAGTAGGGCTCAGTACAAGGCAACATGTACTGAGGAGATATCATCGACCGACTCAAAATAGTAACTAATATGCATAAAGTAATAGTATAAATGAACTATAGCACTTGGCAGGTAATAAGCAACAAACAACTTGAACAAGTGACAACAGAAGCAAGTACGTAATCAATCACAATATCACGCACACACACGAGGACTTATGCCTCCACACCACACTCATTTGGAAAACGGGTTCTTTGAGATTGAGTACATTAAGTTAATTGAATATATTTTTCTTTAATGTTATTGTGGCAGAACGTGACACCCCGATCCAATAATACCGTGTTAAAACGTGACATCCCAATCCAATAATACTGTATCGGAATGTGACACCCCAATCAAATAATTCCGTGTGAAAATGTGACACCCCGATCCGATATTACCATGCCGGAACGTGGCACCCGATCTAATATATTGTTAATTTATCAATTATTATCACAACTTTTCGCTTCATTAACAATATTTCATCAAGCCTTCTTTATTCAAGGCAATACTTCAATAGAGTGTGTTTCAGATTATAAATCTCACGGTCTCAGGATTTTAGACCAATCACAAACCACATAACCAAGCCACACAACCACACAATAAAGTACATAGAGAGCTTCACAATATCACTCAATGCATATCAATCACTATTAAGAGTCTATCTATCACATAGAATAAACCATAACCTATCTCAACCGAAGAACCGAAGTCAAGCAAGCCTATTTTCCAAAGCATTTCCTTTCCTCAATGCCTCCAAACATTTCCAAGCTATCATGTATGCATAATTTGTAATTTAACGAGTCTATAGGCCCCTATGTTACTATATGTCTAGCTTAAACCCAAAAATTCACAAAAAACTATAATTAATTTCGTAAAGTTCAAGCCTAACGGTAAATCTAAATTCTTTCAATTAGCATTACTTTAATGATACTTAAATAATACGATACACCTAATATTTAATTACCTATCTCAATATATCAAAATATAATTTATAATAAGATAGCAAAATTATAATGTTTAAAATTGAAACAGTGGCAACCGTCAAGAACACAAAATTTTCTCAATCCCCTATACTAATCTCTAACATAATTTCACCTCAATTTTCTTAGTAATCATTAGGTAATTATTAACTACTGAATTTTGTCCCCCCAAACTCAAACCTAATGATAACACAATTTTCAGCTTCCAGCTCTGCCTCTAATTTCCGTTTCAATAATATTAGAATGTGTACATACATAACTATTCAATTGTAATATTCAATTCAAAAATGCTTTCCATATAACCGTCACGAATTGGAATTCCTACCTGATATGCAGATGCCGCTCTTCGTCATCTACTGGTAAATCCTCTGCTCAATTTGTTTTTTCTTTTTTCAACCGTGCATCTTTCCTTTTTTCTTAATTTTTTTCTCTTTTATGGATTATATATTACCCTAATTGTATATCTGAATAATTATAAAAGTGGTGAAAGTGACCCACTATTAATTTTAATGTTATATTGTTTAACCACATACTAAATTAATTATTAAAAATACCCCACCAATTTCATAATTGTAGTTACGGATAGTCCATAATACCCATTTAGAATCTATCCGAAGAGTTTTTAATGATATAAAAAGCTCTAATACTCAAAACGACCAAATGAGTCATTACATTAGATACCAATTTGCCCATCGTTCGTCCTCGAACGATCAAAAGAAGACGAGGGTACGAAAGGTTACCGGAATCGACACAAAGACATGTATATCTTTTTCTGCATATCATCCCCAATATCTCTAGTAAACTCCTCAGCTGGATGATTCTTCCACTGAATCTTTACAGATGCAGTCTCTTTTGACCTCAACTTGCGGACCTCCCTATGTAGAATAGCTACGGCCTCCTCCTCATACGACAGATTCTCATCAAGTAGGACTGAATCCTAACGAATAATATAGTTTTCATCACCATGTTATTTTTTTAATATAGACACATTGAACACCGGGCACACTCCTGATAACCCTCGAGGCAAAGCCAATGCATAGGCCACCTCTCTTACACACCTAAGAATTTCCACGACCCAATATACCTCGGATTAAGCTTACCTCGCTTACCAAATCTCATATCACCCTTCATGGGTGAAACCCTCAACAAGACTTGCTCTCCCTCCATAAACTTCAATTCGTTGACATTGGGATCTGCATGCTCTTTCTGCCTACTCTAAGCTGCTAGATGTTTCTCTGGAATGAATTTCACTTTCTCTAATGTTTCCCTCGGAAGATCAATACCCTAAGTCTCGCCTTTAAATACATCAAACCAACCCATGGGAGATCTATATGTCCTCCCATACAATGCCTCAAATGGGGCCATCTCAATACTCGAATGATAACTATTGTTATATGTTCACTCAACTAACAATAAAACTATTACCAATAACCATCAAAGATAATTGTACACACATCCGCAACATGTTTTCAAGGACCTTAACACAACCATTAGGTGGAATTTTTCTCACATAACCATGATAATATCCTGAATCAATATTGTCCACAATCAGAAGTGAACCTGAACCAACCAACACACACTCATAATGCACAAACCATCATAGATCTTATCAATATTTTCTTCTCACAACATACACTTTTCATGAGCTTAAGTTATAAAAAATTGATCTTTAGACATCAGGTACTCATCATCAAGGGAAAATCAAACTTATTTAATCCACATAAGAAAATGATCAAGTAACCATCCTTCGAGCGATACACCCAAGCATACATAACCTCTAACAACACTGTTGAAATGCTAAATTAGTAGTTATGATTGTAGACAACCCTTAAAAATGGTAGAACTAGACCCAATGGTCCCCACATTCAACCACACATAATCAAAATATGAGCTCGAGGACTAGATTAATATTAAGACAGTTGGATTACTATAAGTACTCATGGTAGCTCTTCTATAAATTATCCTAAGCAACGTGGTACATGTAGAATCACTGGAATACTTAAACAGCTCCAAGACAACACCGAATATGTCATTTGAGATAAAGTCTTCCTGAACATCCTACCCAAACAAGAGAATACCGCAGGATCGGTACACCCGATCCACCACTAGGGATCCACCCACAAAAGTAAAAACACGCATAGACATAACTAGTAAATCATACTCCAAATCATGTACATAAAGAGATAAGTGGTCACATAACAAAGTACGGAGCCAAGGTTGTATAAAACTAAATGTTTCCTTTAAAGAGCCCATATCAACATTTCCATTTAGTTGACTCCATTTCTTTTTATGTAAGCATTCCATGACATATACAGGTCCCACCCAAGGCTAGTAGCACTAATTTCAAATCTGACAATACTTTTTCATTGAGATAAAACTACTGAATCACACCCGATGTCAATTCCACACAATCTTTCACGACATAACTCAATTTTCGTAAAAGTCGTTGATAAATTCCAAGTAAGTCTATGCCGAATCAGTTCACATTGCATAGTCACTTTTGAACTCAAATGTAAAAAATCATACCACCTTAAATTCCGAACCAAGGGTCTATATGAGACGTTTTATTCCTTCACCTATTTCAAATACCTTGAACTCTTCAATACAGTGGACTTTTGTTTCTTTTGCTGACTAGCTTATCAATCTTATTCTTGACCAACAATCAATGATACTTTACCTTACAAATTCATACATTGACAAAAAATACCACCACGAATGTAGACTTACAATGAAAAACTTGAAGTGTGAATCCAATTGTATAACCTAGCCCATTATCTATCAACATTAGCTCATACCTTGAATTTTTTTTTTTAATTCATGTATCCTAGCTTATATTGAACGCCTTACCATTGGCTTACCATATTATTCGCCAAAGAAAATCAATCGTACTCATTACTAAACTCAAAACCACAAAAGAACTTATCATCACACTCAATTTGAACGGATATACACTCCTTTGTTAAATCTTGTCTAATAGTTTTTAACCAATCTGATGAACTCATGACACTATTACCATAACCAGAGAAAACAGATGAAACCACGTGTCTCTGAACCCAGTTCTCAACCCCTCTGAAGATACCTCTTTAGCCCTTGCAATCAAAGAAAACACTCTTGCTCTCACCTACTTTTGAAGGCTACACTACATCTCACTAATTTTTTAAGGATTTTAGCTCCTTTAAATTCTATTCAAGCATTGTCCCATCATCTCTTAAAACTTTCCATACAACCAAGTTACTCACCAAATAGTTTAAAATCACAACCTTAAATACTCACAAATCGTTATTACCATACAAAATTTTTCAACCAACAATTCTTATTATATAGTTTCATCCCAATCACCATTTATCACGAACTCTTATTACCATTATGCTCATTTAGCCATTACAATCACCACAAAGTCAATGTTCTCATCGACATGAGACCTTAAACCCATTTATACTAATCAAATTCAAAGAACTAACCAAATTTTATATGCACTTTCTTACTAAAATCATCAATTGCCTTCACCCAAATATACTCACTAGAACTTTCTTTACCCATAAGTTTGTCATTTTAGTACCAATCCACTCTTCCGGAGCTTAAGATAAAATCAACAATCCTCATTTGTAATCCTCAAGACACACTTCACAACCTAAATGCACTAATGCCTTACCAAAGACTCACTAGTAAAATATTCCTTAAGAATAAAAGCATCCGTAGTAACAAACTAGTTATTTTTCCCAATGTGAATGCAACACCAATCTTATTATCTGAACATGTCATACAAACTGATAACTCCTTAAGTAGTTCGTATTCACACATGACAATCGGCGTATTCCTTTCCGCATAAAACTAGTACAACACCGTGAAAATCCATTAGATCTATCAATAGAACACATTATACCTATCGAGAAGATCGTACCCAAATAACCAGCACATTTCTACCTATTGAATAGTTGTAAAATATTATCAAATTTGTTCTGTCTCTAGCCCAAGCGATTTCCATTCTTTCTTAGATTAGGTCAATAACAGAAGTAACACACTTCATAACTCTTACCAAGTAATCATCGATAATGTTGTAGTAGTCGTATCATGGCCCTCTTTGATATACACTCAATCAATGAAACCGTAATAGAAATTTTTACCTCAATTGGCATAACATAATTTCATCATTCGCTAAGCAACCCATACATGTTATGACAACTTTACTAACTATGTTTTCTAAAGTAATGATGTTCATTATCTATTCGTCCCTTACGAAACTTCTTGATCTGACATTGGCAAAGTCATCTGGCTTCACCCCCTCTACCTCATATTCCTCAAAGTCTGGGTATATACTTCTCCATCGAAAAGCTAGAAAATGTTGTCCAAGTCATAGGTAATGCCATTACTGGTAGGACTCAACACAAGACCACCACCACATTTTCGCATCTCCCCAAAATTAGTTGTCAAAAACTCAACGTTCAATCACTCTACCACATCCATCTTATGAAACAACTTATGAAAATATACAAGGAAATCACAAACATCATCATAATCAGTAACCATGAAAAATGTGGGTTTCAACTTTAAGAACTTAATAAAAGTTCATACTAGTCACTAGTCATTACATGTCTATAGTGAATCGGGGAAACATATCTATTTCTAAGGAAACATCCTCTCTTGCTCGTACTGGTGTTGCCACTTCTATTGCTCTAGTACTGACCATATGTGAAATAGAGTGAAAAATGTCAGCTACCAATTTGTTTCACCTAGATACCAATTGGATTCAAGTAAAGGCACAAAAAAACGAAGGAATGAAGTTTTCCTAAAGTCTTCTAGCCTCTCGAAGAAAAAAAGTAAAGGGATCCCCTTACCGTTCCGCGAGACTCTACTAGACATGTCCTTGTTTGACGAGATCATTGAACCTAACGCTCTGAAACCAAGTTTGTCACGATCCTAAACGAGTCATGAGTGGCACCCATACTTAACCTCCTAGGTGGGCATACCAATGAATTCAACCCCAACTTATATTTATAATTCAACTTACGAAATACTAACCATAATGCGGAAGCTTAAATCTTATTAGTGTAAGAAACACAAATCCATTAAAGTCTACTACATGTCATTCCCAAAACCTGAAAGTCATCACATCAAGGACATCTAATCTCCAAATACAAAGTCTAAGAGTATCAAATACACTAAAATAAAAGAATAAAGTAGTTTGTGTCTGAAAACATAGGACATCATGCCATGACCGAGAGAATCCAACACGAGCTAGAATGAATAGCTCACCCTAGAACCTGAGGTGATGGAGACTGGCCAGAGCTGAGGCCAAGCCAAAGTCGTTGGTACACTCATTGCACTCCACCAAAAGAAAACAAAGAAAAACACAAGTAGGGCTCAGTACAAGGCAACATTTATTGAGTAGATATCATCGGCCGACTCAAAATAGTAACTAATATGCATAAAGTAATTATATAAAATCAACTATGGCACTTAATAGGTGATAACCAACAAACAACTTGAACAAGTGACAACAGAAGCAAGTACGTAATCAATCACAATATCAAGCACATGCACGAGGACTCATGCCTCCACACAACGCTCATTTGGGAAATGGGTTCTTTGAGATTGAGTATATTAAGTTAATTTAATATATTTTCCTTTTATGCTATCGTGTTGGAACATGACACCCCGATCCAATTATACCGTGTCGGAAGGTGACACCTTGATCCAGTAATATCGTGTCGGAAGGTGACACCTCGATCCAATAATACCGTGTCAGAACGTGACACCCCGATCCAATAAAAGCATGCTAGAACGTGGCACCCGATTTAATATATTGTTAATTTATCAATTATTATCACCACTTTTCACTTCATTAACAATATTTCATCAGCCCTTCTTTATTCAAGGCATCACTTCGATAGAGAGTGTTTTAGATTATAAATCTCACGGTCTCAGGATTTTAGAGCGATCCCAAACCACAAAACCAAGCCACACAACCACACAATCAAGTACATAGAGAACTTCACAATAACACTCAATTCATATCAATCACTATCTATCACATAGAATAAACCATAACCTACCTCAACCGAAGAACCGAAGTCTAGCAAGCTAATTTTCCAAAGCATTTCATTTCCTCAATGCCTCCAAACTTTTCCAAGCTATCAACTATGCATAATTTGTAAGTTAACGAGTCTATAGGCCCACATGTTACTATAGGTCTAGCCTAAGCCCAAAAATTCATACAAAACTATAATTAATTTTCTAAAGTTCAAGCCTAAGGGTAAATCTAAATTCTTTCAATTAACATAACTTTAATGAAACTTAAGTAATTTGTTGCACCTAAAATTTGATTACCTATCTCAATATATCAAAATATAATTTATAATAAGATAACAAAAATATAATGTTTTAAATTGAAACCAGTGGCAACCGTCAAGAACACAAAATTTCCCCAATCCCTTATATTAATCTCAAACATAATTGCACCTCAATTTTCTTAGTAATCATTAGGTAATTAGTAACAACAGAATTTGTCCCCCCAAACTCAAACCTAATGATAACATAACTTTCAGCTTTCAGTTCTGCTTCTAATTTCCGTTTCAATAATATTAGAATATTTACATAATTACTATTCAATTAAAAAATGCTTTCCATCTAACCGTCACGAATTGGAATTCTTACCAGATATGCAGATGCCGTTCTTCGTCGTCAATTTGTTTATGTTTTTTGCAACCGTGCATCTATCCTTTTTTTCTTAATTTTCTTCTCTTTTACGGATTATATATTACCCTAATTGTATATCTGAATAATTATAAAAGTGGTGAAAGTGACCCACTATTAATTTTACTGTTATCTTCTTTAACCACCAACTAAATTAATTATTAAAAATACCCCATCAATTTCATAATTGTAGTTATGGATAGTCCATATTACCCATTTAAAATCTATCTGAAGAGTCTTTAATGTAATAAAGATCTCTAGTACTCAACACGACCAAATGAGTAGTTACAAATCATGTGTAGATATTGTGAAAAGATTTTTCAAAAAATGATAATCACAATATAATTATTGAGTGAACATAAACTATCATTATCTCTATCTTGAGTTATTTTGTTTCCTCGACACTTTAATTTTGGACCTATTTTGTACAGTTTGTATCGCATTACATATATATATTTGATATGACCCTTCTTTCTATATATATTATTCTTGTCTGTAAAAATATTGTTATTTATAGAGCAAATATTTAAGCTTTATAAAAATATTTATTTTAAGTTCCGAAGCCCAAGCCCCAAGTCCAAGTCCAAGTTTTCTATATTTAATATATATTAATATAAATACGTACTTATACAATTAAATGAGATTATTCATTATGTCAAGGTAGTAGGGTGAGAAAATAAATGACAAGAAATGTTCGGGAAGATTCTACCCTTAAAGAATTTGAAAGAATAGAATTCTTAACTCCAAATTTAAAATTGTTACATAGACAAAGAAGAGAAAATAGTAAATTTGCAATCTATCGGTAATGATTATTTAAGGAAATATGTTCTACCTAATTCAATCACGGTGATGGAAGCTTGATTCAATAAAATCTTTATTTATTATTACATGCTACAGAAGTTAATATAAATACTAGTAATTGAAATAGTTATTGATAATTGTTCCCATCCCTCAAATGGAATTAGACTTAACATTTATGACGTGTTATTAAATAGTGTAAGAATTGACGCATTATCACTTGAATATATTCCTTTAGAAATATTATTGAGTTCTTTTTACAATCCTTTTGAAATCAATCTTTTCGTCAATTATGTATGTGATCTCATAATAGAAACGTCATCCTAAAATTATTTAAGCTTAATGACCAAAATTTAAGGTGACGTATCTGTATATTTTTTCAAGAAATATTCTCATCCCAAAAAAAAAAAGAAAAAAAAATAAATATATATATATATATTTTTTTTTTTAATTTGGTATACCAATTAATAAGTTCATAATCACATTTTTACTATAAAAGCCCAGTTGTATGTGATCTCCTAACAATGTACATCTAATAACTTTATCCTAAAATATATTTAATAATAATTACCAAAATTCAACTCGACATATCTATAATGTTTTCAAAATCCATTCTTATCCTAAAAGATATCAGTAATTCTGAATATGGTATGTCAATTAATAAGTCTACAAACAGATTTTACTATAAAAGCTAAATGCAATTTCTTTCATAGTCACCATCAAGAAAAATATATCTCTTTTTACATAGTATATTCCATCTCAACCAAAGTTTCTACTTATTAACTTTATATTTACAAGATTTATAATGTCTAAGTGTATGCATGAGTGGTTTTCATGAGATTATTTTGTATTATAAACTAATTATTATTTTGATTTTATTTTATGTGTAGCTAAAAAGAATACTTTCATCAACAATAACAAGAAGAAAGTGGTGTTCATAATGGGAGCAACAAGAATGGGAAAATCTCGTTTCTCAGTTGACCTTGCCATCAATTTTCAAGGAGAAATAATCAACTCAGATAAAATGCAAGTATATAAGGGACTTGAAATTGTTACAAAAAAAGATCACACACGCTGAGAAACAAAGTGTACAACACTATTTGTTAGGTATATATATTTATTTCCAACAATATTTATATCAAATGACAACCTAGATAATTTAATAGTAGTAATTGTAGATTCTAGTGGAAATATAGTTAACTATTAAAAAATTATTTATTCCAATTCAGAGAAAGTTAATTTAATCATAGTTTCTTAGGTGAAATTGTGCCAGATTATGACTTCACAGCTGAAGATTTTTGTTTGCAAGCTATTGTCTACATAGAATTTTTTTTGAAGACTCAAAGTGTTTCAATTATTGTTGGAGGGTTAAATTCGTATATTGAAAAATTTGTAGAAGACCATGTGTTCATGGTCAAATATAAGTATGATACTTGCTTTATTTGGATTGATGTAGAGCAATCAATCTTGAACCATAGAGTTGACATGAGGGTTGATGAAAAGTCAATGCATGTAATTTTTGTAATTGTTTTACATATCAATCAAGATATAATCATGCATCTAGCTAAAAAAATTTATTATATAATTTTCTTAATAATATTTTTGGTTATCAAATCTTTGTTTTACTAAATAAAACTCTTCTTTAATTTATGTTGCATGCAGGCCTAATGGAAGAGCTGCGACAGATTTTCATTCCAGATGCAGGTTACTCCAAAGGAATCTGTCGATCCAGTGTGTCCTCGATATGGACAAATATTTAAGAGAAGAAACCAATGTAGACAAAGATGATGAATCAAACAAGACGATTCTTCAATCGTCAATTGCGAATATCAAGCGCAATACTCATTTATTAATTTGCCACCAACTTGACAAGATTCAACGATTAATAAATGAGAAAATATGGTTGGTGCATCATATTATTGCTACTGACCTTTTCAAAGGAGAAAGAAAAGAAGTTGTTGACGAAGAATGGAGGAATATCGTTTTGCAACCATGCGTGGATATTGTGAAAAGATTTCTCAAAAATAATGATCACAATAGTATTATTGAGTGAACATAAACTATTATTAACACTATCTTAAATTATTTTGTCTCTTCGGCACTACACTTTTGGACCTATTTTGTACAGTTTGTATCGCATGACAGATATATATATATATATATGATATGACCCTTCTTTCTATATATATTATTCTTGTTTGTAAAAACATTGTTATTTATAGAGCACATATTTAAGCTTTATAAAAATATTTATTTTAAGTTTCGATCCAAGCCCAAGCCCCAAGTCCCAGTCCAACTCTTCTATATTTAATATATATTAATATAAATATGTAGTTACACAATTACATGAGATCATTGATAATGTTTAGGTAATAGAGTGAGAAAATAAATGACCATAAATGTTCCGGAAGATTCTACCCTAAAAGAATTTGAAAGAATAGAATTCTTAACTCCAAATTTAAAATTGTTACATAGACAAAGAAGACAAAATCGTAAATTTGCAATCTATTGTTAATGATCATTTAAGGAAATATATTCTACCTACTTGAATCACGGTGATGGAAGCTTGATTCAATAAAATCTTGATTTATTATTACATACTGCACAAATTAATATAAATACTCGTAATTGAAATAGTTATCGATAATTGTTCCCTTCCCTCTAATGGAATTATACTTAACACTTATGACATGTTGTTTAATAGTGTAAGAATTGACGAATTATCACTTGAATATATTCCTTTAGAAATATTATTGAGTTCTTTTTACAATCCTTTTGAAATCGATCTTTTCGTCAATTATGTGTGTGATCTCATAACAATGTACATCTAGAAACGTCATCCTAAAATTATTTAAGAGTAATCACCAAAATTCAAGGTGATGTATCTGTATATTTTTTCAAGAACTATTCTCATCCAAAACAATATTAATTTTATATATATATATATATATATATATATATATATATTATTTTATTAATATTATTCTTATTTTATTTTTTTAATTTTTTTCTTAATTGATATACCAATTAAAAAGTTCATAATCACATTTTTACTATAAAAGCCCAGTTGTATGTCACCTAACAATGTACATGTGATAACTTTATCCTAAAATATATTTAATAATAATTACCAAAATTCAAGTGGACATATCTATAAATTTTTGAAAAGTCATTCTTATCCTAAAAGATATCATTAATTCTTAATATGGTATGTCAATTAATAAGTCTACAAACAAATTTTACTATAAAAGCTGAAAGCAATTTCTTTCATAGTCACCATCAAGAAAAATATATCTCTTTTTACATAGTATATTCCATCTCAAGCAAGGTTTCTACTTATTAACTTTATATTTACAAGATTTTTTAATGTTTGACTGTATTCATTAGTTGTTTTCATGAGATTATTTACTATTGCAAACTAATTATTATTTTGATTTTATTTTATGTGTAACTAAAATGAATACTTTCATCACTAATAACAAGTTCAACAAGAAGAAAGTGGTGTTCATAATGGGAGTAATAGGAATGAAAAAATCCCGTCTCTCTGTTGACCTTGCCACCAATTTTCAAGGAGAAATAATCAACTCGGACAAAATGCAAGTGTATAAGGGACTTGAAATTATTACAATCAAGATCACAAACACTGAGAAACAAGTTGTACGACACTATTTGTTAGGTGTATATATTTATTTCCACAATATTTATATCAAATGACTACCTACATAATTTAATAGTAGTAATTGTAGATTCTAGTGGAAATATACTTTACTATTGAAAAATTATTTATTCCAATTCTGAGAAAGTTAATTTAATCACATTTTCTTAGGTGAAATTGAGCAAGATTCCGACTTCACAACTGAAGATTTTTATTTGCAAGATATTGTCTACATATAATTTTTTTCGAAGACTCAACGTGTTCCAATTATTGTTGGAGGGTCAAATTCGTATATTTAAAACTTGTGGAAGACCCTGTATTCATGTTCAAATATAAGTATGATACTTTCTTTATTTGGATTGATGTAGAGCAATCAGTCTTGAACTGTATAGTTGACCAGGTTGATGAAAAGTCAATGCAGGTAATTTGTGTAATTGTTTTATCTATCAATCATGATATAATGATGCATCTAGCTAAAAAAATTTCTTATACAATTTTCTTAATAATATTTTTGGTTAAGAAATATATGTTCCACTAAATAAAACTCTTCTTAAATTTATGTTGCATACAGGGTTAGTGGATGAGGTGCGGCATAATTTCATTGTAGATGCAGATTACACCAAAGGAATCTGACGGTCCATTGGTGTCCCCGAAATGGACATATATTTAAGAGAATAAACCAATATAGACGAAGATGATGAATCAAAGAAGACGATTCTTCAATCGTCAATTGTGTTTATCAAGTGTAATACTCGTTTATTAATTTGTCACCAACTTGACAAGATTTGGCGGTTAATAAATGAGAAAATGTGGTTGGTGCATCATATTATTGCTACTAACATTTTGTAACGATCGGGATCCGTCGTTATAGAAAAGCCAACAGGGAAAAATTCGGTGTCAAAAAACGTTTTCGTAGTAACTCAAAATTTTTCAACCTAGTCTAGATTTGGATGAAATCGGAGTCATTAAGGTGTTGTGAAATCTGGTAACAACCAAGTGATTTAAATATGATTTTGATTACAGGAGTAGATATATAAGTCGTTAAGGAACCCGTACGAGTTTAAAGAATTGAATTCGGGCGAGTAGAGCTCATGGGATCGATCTTAGCGTGAACGTTATGTTTTTTAGTGTCGTTGATTTGAGGTGTGCTGTGAAATGAGGGTCTTGGAATTATTAAAATAGATCACTAGTTCCGTGCAAGCTGTAGTGGGGTGGGAGCCGCTGTTGCGAGCCTGACGTGACTTAAAGTCATAAATAAACCCCTAAACATCCTTATTCTACACTTTTTGACTTTTAGAGCTAAGGAACGAACCCAGGCGACTCTTGACAGTTTTCCACCATTCTTGAGGCTAAAGGTAAGCTTTTCACTCCCCGAATCCATTTTTCGATTCGTAGAACGTAATCCAATGAGTAATTATCGATGGGGGAGGGTTTTGACCTAGATTCTATAATTTAAACAACCATATTTTAGGTGCTTGGAATCATGGGTCTGATCTAGGGTTCATAGAATTGTTATAGATTCGGGTAATTAGTGATTGATTATTATTTCCCATATTAGTATGATTGTTTGTAGACCAAGAACAAGCAGAACGAATTCGGAAATGGAAGGATCAAGTTTCTTAGGGTTTCAAGCGTGTTTCGAGGTAGGTCATGGTTGAGATTCTATGATTGTGTGATGTATGTTTGTTCTTGCTTCATTATGATACATGTATGTATGTGAATGTTGCACTATTGATCACATTAATCGTAAATGAGGGCAGATGAATGATAAATGCCATGAATCATGACTTGTTTGTATGGATCGGTTGTCATGTTTCGGCATAACTATGGGATCGATTGCCACTTTTCTGCATAAATATTCGATCGGGTACCATGTTTCGGTATGCTAACAGTTTGGGTTTTGGTTCCATGAGAGGAACAACGATTTGCTATAATTGTGTATCTTGATAAATGTGAAAATGTACTTTGTTCGTAAATGTTGATAATATTGTATATGTTCGATATATTCATGTGATTATATTGTTGTAATGGCTTATGTATGTTGCACTTAGAGGGATAGCCACGTGATCCTACCAGTACACTATGGTTGTGTATTGATACTGCACTTGCTCTTTCTTAGTTGAGTACAGGGCATCTTCAAGTGGCTATTGACAAACTACGTTTAGAAGATTAGTGATCGTCAATCGAATTCAAGGGTGAACCAGTTCTTCTGGGCTGCCGTGATTCTCTTTCCATCTATGTCCACATTCCGGACATAGACTTGTTCTAGTTAGTATTAGTTCATTAGTTCGGGGGTTGCATCCCTTCTTGTTTAGACTTGTTGAACTTTAGATGTTTTGTTATATTGACTTTCAGGTTCTAGTCGTAGTTTCCGCATTGTTTTAGTTGTTAGACTTTGTTGGAGTTTATGGGAACTCTATTTCTTTCCTTAGTATCTAACTTGCTTCCGTAACTTAAATGCCTTAATTTTTAGATTAGTAGCTTGGGATGGATTGTAGTAATGGTACTCTCATCAGAAAGTTAGGGTGGGTGCCAATCATGATGGTCGGGGTCGTGACAAAGTTGGTATCAGAGCCTAGGTTCATTGATCTCGATGTACCAAAATGAGTCTAGTAGTGTTTCGCGGAACGGTACGGGGATTCCTTTACTTTGTTTGAGAGGCTATAGGACTTTAGGAAATCTCTCTATTTTCTCGTCTCCTTTCGTGCTTTAACTTGATTCTAATTGGTATCTGTCGATTCAAATTGGTATCTAACCTCCTTCACTCTTTTGTCCGCAGATGCTTAACACTAGATAAAATGGCGTTAGTCCCGTAGCTCTCATCAATGCTTTAGCTATCGAATTTGCAGCGAGAGGTCACGGTCGAGGCAGGGTAGAAGAAGGTCTAGGGGTAGAGGCCGTGGAAAAGTAGCGCTTGCTAGAGATGGGGTACCGATTGAAAATGTTCCCCAAAATGAGGCCCCTCCCGTATATCATGAAGATATAGAGGAGAATGTTGATGTTGAGAATGTTGAGGAGGTTTGACAAGAGGAAGAGGTGCAAGCTGAGACTATCGGTATTCCTCCCATAGACCCGGTGTTAGCTCAACAAATCACGTAATTCTTGAAAGGGTTGGCTGGTCCTGGAGTGCTTCCTTCTGGTCAACCAACTCAAGCTCCCGCCAATCCCTCTATTACTATCACTACTCCCAAGATGGGTGGAAACGTAGGTACTGATGCTTTCTTTTGTCCTTTGTTGGGTTCTGTTATGACTGGTAATGAGCACGAAATGTTGACTAAGTTTTTGAAGCTAAAGCCTCCGGTATTTCTTGGTTCTGAGAGTGAGGATGCGTTTGAGTTCATTCTAGATTGCTATGAGAGGCTTCATAAGTTGGGCATTGTTCATCACCATGGGGTTGAGTTCATGACTTTCCAACTTCAAGGTGAGGACAAACAGTGGTGGAGAGCTTACAAGGAATGCAAATCTTCAGTTTTACCTCCACTTACGTGGACCCAGTTTCATGCTCTATTTTTGGAGAAATATGTCCCTAGGACTTTGAGAGACCATAAGAAAGATGAATTTATGGATTTGTAACAATGTGGTATATATGTGGCTGCTTATGCCAAGTTTCATGTATTATCTAGATATGCTACACAGTTTGTGACTACTGAGGAAGAGAGGATTTGTTTATTTATTAAGGGACTAAATTTTGAGTTGCAGGTGTTATCTGTTCACATGACCTCTGGGAGAAGCTTTAATGAAGTAACAAACTATGTTAAGAAAGTGGAGGGGGTGAGGCAAGACGGTCAAGCTAAAGCATTGGAAAAAAGGGCAAAGAACTCGGGTAACTTTCAAGGTTCTTACTCCAGAAGATCAGGGAGGCCAACACTTGCAGCTAGGCCACTTCAGTCCGCTATGCCCACATTTACAGGTAATTATTCGGGAACTCCATCTCATAATTTTCAGGATAGCCAGGGAGTCGTGTCTTCGACGGGCGGCATACCATCTTTTGATCGTACTTGCTCCAATTGTGGAGAACCTGGGCATATGAGGAGAGATTGTCCCCACCAACGTGTGTTAGATTCCGCGTAACAGTCTTCTAGAGCAGTGGTACCCGCGGGGAATGGTAATAGTGGTAAAGGACGTCTACAAGGTGGGTGAGAAGGTAATCACTGATGCCATAGAGGTAGAGGAAATGCTAATGCAGGCAGGGGTAACGTGCAACCAGGCAGGGAAATGGCTCGTCAAGATGATAAGACTCAATGTTGTGCTTTTCCTGGCAAGAATGAGGTAGAGGTGTCTGACGCGGTGATCACAAGTACTATTCTTGTTTTTGACCGGATGGCTAATATCTTGTTTGATCCGGGTTCTTCTTATTCATATGTATTTGTGAGATTTACCTCAGAATTTGCTATGATTTGTGATATACTTGATGCCCTCATCCATGTTTCTACCCCTGTTGGGAAGTCTGTCATAGTCAACCATGTCTATTGTGCTTGTCCTATTTTATTTATGGGTTTTCAAACATGGGCCGATTTGGTGATTTTGGATATAACTGACTTCGACATAATCTTAGGCATGACTTGGTTGTCCCCCTATTATGTTGTGCTTAATTGTAATATTAAGTTTGTAACTATAGAAATTTCGGGAAGGGAAAAGTAAGAGTGGGAAATGGTGTACAAGCCTAAGCAAGCTAAGATCATATTCTCCATTCGAGTTAGAAAACTAGTGGGGCAGGGTTGTTTGACTTATTTGTCTCATATTTGTTATGTTGAGGTTGAGACTCCACCTATTGAGTCTATTCCTGTGGTGTTAGAATTTAGAGAAGTGTTTCCTAATGATCTGACTGGTGTTCCTACGGATAGAGATATAGATTTCTGCATTGATATAGAGCCTGGTACGCGTCCCATTTCCATTCCTCCATATCGCATGGCTCCGACAGAATTAAGAGAGCTAAAGGCTCAAATCCAAGAACTTCTCGATAGGAGATTTATTCGTCCTAGTGCTTCCCCATGGGGTACCCCTATTTTTTTTGTTAAGAAAAAGGATGGTGGTATGAGAATATGTATAGATTACCGACAATTGAATAGGGTCAATATTCGAAACAAGTACCCTTTACCTCGAATAGATGATCTTTTTGACTAATTGCAAGGTACATCAGTTTTCTCTAAGATTGATCTAAGGTCTGGCTACCACCAGTTAAAAATTAGGCATGAGGATGTGCCCAAGACGGTGTTTAGAACTCGCTATGGGCACTATGAGTTTTTGGTTATGTCTTTTGGTTTGACCAATGCGCCTGCAGCTTTCATCAGTTTGATGAATGGGGTGTTCAAATCATTCCTTGATTCGTTTGTTATAGTTTTTAATGATGATATTTTGGTCTACTCGAAAAGTGAGGAAAAGCATGCCGACCATCTTCGTATTGTTCTGGGTGTTCTTGGGAAACAAAGGTTGTATGCTAAGTTTTCTAAGTTTGAATTTTGGTTGACTTCAGTTGCATTGTTGGGGAATGTAGTTTCAAAAGAACGGGTAATGGTAGATCCTCAAAATATTGAGGCGTTTAAGAATTGGGTTTGGCCTAGCTCCATGAAGGAAGCTAGGAGTTTTGTGGGGCTCGGTAGCTACTATCGTCGAGTTTTGAACAACTTTGCTTCCATTGCCACTCACTTGACTAATTTGACAAAAAAGGAGATACAATTTGAATGGATTGAAAAATGTGAGGAGAGCTTTCAAAAACTCAAGACTCTCTTGACCACCACACCTATCTTAGCATTATCGGTGGAAGGTAAAGATTTTATTTTTTATTGTGATGCTTCACATTCTGGTTTGGGTGGTGTGTTGATGCAGGATAAGAATGTTATAGCTTATGCATCACGTCAATTGAAGGTGCATGAGAGGAATTACCCAACACATGATTTGGAGTTGGCAGAGGTAGTGTTTGCTCTTAAGATTTGGCGGCATTACCTCTATGGTGTTAAGTGTAAGGTATTTACTGATCATCGTAGTTTACAACATGTGTTAACTCAAAAGGATCTGAATTTGAGACATCGAAGGTGGATGGAGTTACTTAAAGATTACGATGTTATCATTCAATACCATCAGAGCAAGGCTAATGTGGTGGCAGACACTTTGAGTTGAAAAGCGCTGAGTATGGGTAGTTTAGCTTGTTTGAGTGTATCCAAGCGACCTTTGGCTAAGAAAATTCAGACCTTAGAGTCTAAGTTCATGTAGTTAGGCTTCTCAGAAAGAGGTGGGGTGTTAGCTATCATTGAAGTAAGGGCCACATTTATGGAAGAGATCAAGGCCAAGCAATTTGAGGATGAAAATTTGAATGAACTTAAGAAAAAGACTGCAATAGGTAAGAAACAAGAGACCACTGTTGATACGGAAGGTGTGGGTAGTTTTAAGGGGAGGATTTGTGTTCCTCGAGTTGATGATTTGATTCAAAAGTTGTTGATAGAGTCTCATGGTTCGCGATATTCTATTCATCCGGGTGTGACCAAGATGTACCAAGATTTGAAGCGAATTTATTGGTGGCCGGGCATGAAGAAGGATATAGCGGAGTTTGTGGCTTAGTTTCAAAATTGTCAACAAGTGAAGTATGAACATCAAAGGCCTGCATGTTTGCTTCAAAGAATATCAATTCCGGAATAGAAGTGGGAGAGGATAGCCATGAATTTTGTGGTTGGTCTTCTCAAGACTTTGTGGAAGTTTGATTCTATTTGGGTAGTGGTTCATAGATTGACTAAGTCAACCCATTTTATTCTGGTAAGAATAGATTATAATGCTGAACAATTGGCTAAAGTTTATGTGAAAGAGATATTGAGGTTGTATGGGGTGCCCCTTTCTATCATCTCAGATCGTGATACGCAGTTTACATCAATGTTTAGGAATAAATTACGTGATGAATTGGGCACACAACTCAGTTTTAGAAAAACGTTTCATCCACAGAAGGACGGGCAATCGAAGAGGACTACTCAAGTGTTACAGGACATGTAGAGGGCATGTATGATTGATTTTGGAGGACATTGGGATAAGTTCTTACACTTGTGTGAATTCTCTTATAATAATAGTTATCACTCCAACATTGATATGACACCGTTTGAGGCTTTATATGGTAGGTGATGTAGATCACTACTAGAAAACTGTAAATTACCTATGAATTTTATTTGGGGATTATTTCCGCAGAAATTTCCTATGAATTTTCATGCGGAAATATGAATTTCCTAAGTTCTAAATTGTTTTACATGCGAAAAATATTTCCCCAGGAAAATAGGTAAGTAAATTTGGCTCCATTTTTGTAAAATTATTACCTGGGAATTATTTAGGGAAAATAATTTAGAAGTATCGTTTTCATAGGTAAATTCGCAAGTAATGAAAAAGAATTGTTTTTAAAATATTTTTGCAAGAAATTCCTCGATAAACTTATTTGCATATTTAGCTAGGAATAATTACTTGGGAATTAATCTAGAAACTTTGTATATATGATATTATCCGGGGATTCATGTTCTACGAATTTCGTTGGGGATTTATTTCTTAGGGATTTACTTGAAAAATTACTTGGAGATTTTATTTTTGTGAATTTGGTTGGAACTATGCATACTTGATTTAAAAAAAAATAATAATTGAAACTTTTTTCGATCTTCTAAAATTTGGAGTCCTCGAGAAATAGTTTTATAAAAATATATTTACCAAAATTAAAAATTATAATAATATAAATAATGGCAATGAAACTATAATAAATATTATTGTTAAATATTAACTATACTTTTAGGTTAAATAAATTATGATACAACAATATCAATCTAATACGGTGTTGAAACATTACCACATATGCCAAGATAGTTTTTTTTTTTACTAATATATAATTAATATTTAATCTCACCAAAAATCATATATACCATTTTCTATTTCGATAGTTTATTTGAAAGAAACAAAGTATTGAAATTATATGGTTAGTTATTTTTCCATAATAACGCCGGAAACATAACTATCATAATTATGATTAATTTTTATTTAATTATTTTATAGTAAATTGTGTATTATTGAATAAGTTAAGCACTTTTTTTAAGTAGAAAAAATTCGAGTATATACCTTATTAATGTGAAGTTTAATTACTTCCTCATTGATAGAATTATATAAAATGAAAATTATTATTTTTTACTTGTATTTCCAATTGATATATTATTTTTTACAAGCATTAAAAATTATATAATTTCTCAATAGTAAGTTATTAAATGATATTTATTTCTAAATATATAATTAAGTATTTTAGAATATAATTATTAAAAGATAACTTTAAATTATAAATACCACACATATCTAATAAGATATACTATTAATTGTTGATTATAACTTCCTTGCACATTAAACTTATAAATAAATTTATATTTTCAATTATTTATTTATAAGAACTTTGTACATATAATTTAAATTTTTTCTATGTTTAATATGGTTAGTTATGACATTATCTCATCCAAAGTGTAAGCATAAGATTTTCATGATATGTTGTATGGCAATGATTTATTTTAAATATATAAATAATTTTCATGTTTCATTTTTTAAGAGTTAAATCACATGAACTTTAGCTAATATTTTAAGATATAATTCATTATCATATCAACATGAGATGACTTTATAGTTATTTTGGTGTAATTTATGAATAATAAAATTGTATTTTTAATATTTAATTAATTTAACTTTAAAAATTAATTAAATCGGAGAAGAACGTCAAAAATTAGTGTAATATCTTTGGTACTTCTTGTACCACATCGATGGACGACCCTAAGAAATTAGCATATATATAATGCTAAGAGTAAGAATATTTGGAGAATGGAGCAAATATGTATGGGTGAGGATTGGGTATGGAATGGTATTTAATATAAGATAATTTGGGTTGGGATTTAAGTGTTACCCATTTAATATGGTTAGAAAATGATATTTATTATAGGCCTAACTCATTCACGGCATCTCTAATTTATTTACACACTTTAATTGAGGTTGATACCTATTGAACACTTTTACTCATTCAAATTTAAACCATTTAAACACTTTTTTGACAATCAGCTAAATGTGTGATATGTGTGTAGTACACTCGCGCTGACGTCACGAATTGACGACATACATGTGGAATTTTGAAAAAAAAAAACTATTTAGAAACCATTGTCGACAACTTTAAGTTCGACCACTGTGTTTCTCTTTAACTTTGCTGAGCTAAAGGACTCTATTGGTTCACAACTTCAATCATATATTAATGGAGTAAGAGAGATTTATAATCAACTAATTTGTGAGCAGGTTTACTGCTTCGTAAAGGTCAAGAGGTGAAAAATGAGCAACTCCTTTATTCAAACTATCGCCGTCCACCCAGCGTCGCCGTTGTTGTCACCGTCATTCCTCTTAATTCAATAATTAATTTTTTCAGATCTGATTTTTTAAAAAAAACTGATACATAGGTTTAGATATTTATTTTTCAAAAATAAAAGAGGGAGGGAGGGAGAAATAGACTAGTGATAGCGTGGGTATCCATTTTTTCTGATGAATAAGATGATAGTGGCTGTCAAATTTAAAGAAAATGGAGGAGGAAATGTAATGGTATTCTCCAGATGAAATGGACAATGCTGAGGGAGACGGAGGGATGATTGAAGAAAAGTGATAGAAGAGAGGGTAGATGATGGTGGGGAGACAGCGGCAGCAATGGCGGGAACGGTGGTGTTGTTGGAAGTGCTATGACTATGTAAGAAAGAAGAAGAAAGAGACAAAGAAAGAAAAGAAAGACATTAAATAAATGCTAAAGTATCCCTCCACGCGCCGTATTAACTAAAGTATTGTACCTTCCTTGCCAGGTCAACGAAAAGTACCTAATAGATACTCATTTTGGATAATTGAAGTGTTCAATAGGTACGAATCTTAATTGAGGTATTCAAGTGAAATATGCGAATAACTTTAAGGGGTTTTGTATGACTAAAGTCTTTATTATAGGTAATTAAGAAGAGGTGTGTATGTGTATGGGTGGATAAATACAAGGGTAACCAAAAAGAGGTGTATATGTGTAGGTGTATAAGTGTATGAGGGGTTCTATAAACTAATAAACTAAATAATTAATTAGGAGATAATAATTTATATTTCTTAAATAGTTATTATATATTTTCATGCAATTTTATTTGTAAAAAAATATTGTAAGAAAATTCCTATTTTGTTACTTTTTACCAAAAAAACTTATGATATTTTTAGTATTTTTTGCAACAAAATCCGCAAGCAATTTACATGTGAAATATAAATTCCTAGGTAAATTACTTGTGGATTTTGAAATTCGCAGGAAATAATTACCTACGAAGGTTTTACCATCGGATTATTTTTTGTAGGAAAATCTGCAGAAACTAAGTTTTCTGCGAATTTTTGAATACAATCCCTAGGTAAATTCACAAGTAATCCATACTTTTCTTGTAGTGAATCACCCATAGGATGGTTCGAGGCTGGAGACGTGAAAACATTGGGGGTAGATTTGGTGAAGGATGTTCAAGATAAGGTGATGAGCATTTAAGCTAAGCTCTTAGCAGCCCAAAGTAGGCAGAAGAAGTACGCGAAACATAAGGTGGGAGACATGGAATTTCAAACCGGTGAGAATGTTCTTCTTAAGGTATCGAAAGGGGTGATGTGATTTGGCAAGAAAGGTAAGCTAAGTCTGCGATAAATTGGGCCATTTGAGATTCTTGAATTAGTGGGGCCGATAGCGTATAGATTGGCTTTACCTCCTAATTTATCGGGAGTTCATCCGGTATTGAATGTGCCCATGTTGAAGCGGTATCATGGTGACGGGGATTATATTATTAAGTGGGACTCAATTGTGGTAGACAAGGACCTCCAATATGAGGAGGAATCTATTGCAATTCTTGATCGTGATGTGCGTAAGTTGAGGACCAAAGAGATTAAGTGCGTGAAAGTTCAATGGAAGAATCGTCCAGTTGAGGAAGCTACTTGGGAAACCGAGAAAGATATGCCAGACAAGTATCCCCAATTGTTCGTCGATTCAGGTACTACTCCATTCCTTCCTTAGCCTATTTTTCCTAAGTTGTCACTCGGGAACGAGTGATGGGTAAATTGGTATCTATTATAACGACCGGATTTCGTCGTTATAGAAAAACCAACGGGGAAAAATTTGGGGTCAAAAAACTTTTTCATAGTAACTTGAAATTTCCCAACCTAGTCCAGATTTGGACGAAATCGGAATCATTAAGGTTTAGCGAAATCTGGTAACAAACATGTGATTTCAATATAATTTTGATGACATGAGTGGATAGATAAGCCGTTAAGCAACCCGTACGACTTTATGGAATTGAATTCTAGTGAGTAAAACTCCCAGGATCGATCTTAGCATGAACGATATTTTTTGAGTGTCGTTTGTTAGAGGTGTGTTATGAAATAGGGGTCTTGGAATTATTAAAATAACTCACTGGTTCCATGCAAGTCGCTGGGGTGGGAGTTTTGCCGCCAATACGGGGACGTTGTAGCGGGGTGGGTGCTGTTGTGGCGGGGCCAACGTGACTTAAAGTCGTAAATATACCCCTAAACGTCCTTATTCTGCACTTTTTGAATTATAGAGCTAATGAACGAACCCCAGGCGACCCTTGTCTGTTTTCCACCATTCTTGAGGCTAAAGGTAAACTTTTCACTTCCTGAATCCGTTTTACGATCCGTAGAACGTAATAGAATGGATAATTATCAATGGGGGAGGGTTTTGACCTAGATTCTATGGTGGAAACAACCCTAATTTGGTGCTTGGGATCATGGGTATAATCTAGGGTTCATATAATTGTTATAGATTCGGGTAATTAGTAATTGTTTATTGATTCCCGTGTTATTATGATTGTTTGTAGACCAAGAACAAGCGGAACGAATCCGAAAAGCGAAGGATCAATTTTCTTAGGGTTTCAAACTTGTTTCGAGGTAGGTGATGGTTGTGATTCTATAATTGTGTGACGTATATTTGTTATTTCTTCATTATGATACATGTATGTATGTAAATGTTTCATTATTGATCACATTAATCATAAATGAGGGTAGATGAATGATAAATGTCATGTATCATTACTTGTTTGTATGATAATGAGAATATACTTGTGATTGTGATTGTGGCTTGTTGAAAGGATCGGTTGCCACATTCCGGCATAACTAACTTGGATCGGTTGCCACGTTCTGGCATAACTATGGGATCGGTTGCTACGTTTCGGCATAATTATTGGATCGGGTACCACGTTCCGGTTTGCTAACAGTTTGGGTTCTATGAGTGGACTAACAATTTGCTATAATTGTGTATCTTGAGAAATGTGAAACTGTACCTTGTTCGCAAATGTTGATAATATTGTATATGTTCGATATATGCATGTGATTATATTGTTGTAATGACTTATGTATGTTACACTTAGTGGGATAACCGTGTGATCCTACTAGTACACTGTGATTGTGTACTGATACTACACTTGCTCTTTCTCTATTGAGTACAGGGCATCTTGAAGCAGCTATTGACAGACCACATTTAGAAGATCATTGAACACCGATCGAATACAAGGGTGAGCTAGTTCTTCTAGGCTGCCTTGAGTTCTCTTTCCATCTATGTCCAAATTATAGACTAAGACTTGTTCTAGTTAGTATTGGTTCATTAGTTTGGGGGTTGCATCCCTTCTGGTTTAGACTTGTTGAACTTTAGATATTTTGGTACATTAACTTTCAGGTTCCAGGCGTATTTTCCACGTTGTTTTAGTTATTAGAGTTTGTTGGAGTTTATGGGAACTCTATTTCTTTACTTAGTATTTAACTTGCTTCCGTAACTTAAATGTCTTAGTTTTTTAGATTAGTTGTTTGGGTTGGATTGTAGTAATGGTTCTCCCACCGGAGAGTTAGGGTGGGTACCAATTACGATGGTCGGGGTCGTGACACATTTTCAGAGGAGATAGAAAAGAAGTTATTGACGAAGTATGGAGGAATACCGTTTTGCAACCATGTGTGGATATTGTGACAAGTTTTCTCAAAAATGATGATCACAATATTATTATTGAGTGAACATAAACTATTATTATCTCTATCTTGAGTTATTTTGTCTCTTCGGCACTTTAATTTTAGACCTATTTTGTGCAGTTTGTATCGCTTATAGATATATATATGATATGACCCTTCTTTCTATATATATTATTCTTTTCTGTAAAAACATTGTTCTTTATAGAGCAAACATTTAAGCTTTATAAAAGTATTTATTTTAAGTTCCAATCCAAGACCAAGCCCCAAGTCCAAGTTCAAGTCTTCTATATTAAATATTTATTAATATAAATACGTACTTACACAATTACATGAGATCATTCATAATGTCAAGGTAATAGAGTCAGAAAATAAATGACCATAAATGTTTGGGAAGATTCTACCCTAAAAGAATTTGAAAGAATAGAATTCTTAACTCAAAATTTAAAATTGTTACATAGACAAAGAAGATGGAAGCTTGATTCAATAAAATATTTATCTATTATTACATGTTGCACAAGTTAATATAAATAATCGTAATTGAAATAGTTATCGATAATTGTTCCTTTCCCTCTAATGGAATTAGACAACCCTTATGGCGTGTTGTTAAATAGTGTAAGAATTGACACATTATCACTTGAATATATTCCTTCAGAAATATTATTGAGTTCTTTTTACAATTCTTTTGAAATCGATCTTTTCGTCAATTCTGTATGTGATCTCATAACAATGTATATCTAGAAATGTCATCCTAAAATTATTTAAGCTTATTCACCAAAATTCAAGGTGACGTATCTGTATATATATATATATATATATATATAT